>NC_041384.1:597522119-597547073 GCF_002162155.2 Triticum dicoccoides
GGCCAGCTGGGCCGGTTCGACCGGGCCGGCGGAAGTGGCCAGCTGGGCCGGTTGGCCCAGTTGGGCCAGGGGCACTTTTCCTTTTTTTGTTTTTTCTTTTCTGTTTTCTGTTTTGCATTTTCTTTTCTGTTTTATTTCATTTTAATTCATTTAGGCATTTTATAAAAATGTGTTAGATTTATTATAATTACCCAGGCATTTAACTGCACACCCCGAACATTTTAGTTTAATATTTTGAAAACTTTTGCCGTTTGACATTAATTTGAATTTGAATTTTGACGCGGTTTCGAATTAACCCGAGATTAACTACAGTGACCGAGGTGACATCGCACCATTAATGTGAGATTACTGTAGCATGATTATCCGGGCGTTACAAATCTCCTCCACTACAAGAAATCTCGTCTCGAGATTTAAGAGGTAGAAGGAAACAACATGGGGTATTCATCGCGAAGACGATCCTCGCGTTCCCAGGTTGCTTCATCTTTAGAATGGTGCGACAACTGGACTTTGAGGAACTTGATCGCCTTCTAACGTGTGCGGCGTTCAGCTTGGTCGAGAATGCGGACCGGATGCTCTTTATAGGAGAGGTCCTGTTGCAATTCGAGCACTTCATGATCCACTGCTCGGGTTGGGTCCTTGAAGCAGCGTCGGAGTTGTGACACGTGGAACACATCGTGAACCTGAGAAAGGTTTGACGGAAGCTCCAGTTGATATGCCACTTTTGCATGCCTCTCAAGAATAGTGAAAGGACAAATATAGCAGGGAGCTAGCTTTCCCTTGATCCCGAAGTGGTGAGCACCCTTCATTGGTGTAACTCGAAGATAGGCCTTTTCGCCAGGTTGATAGACCATGTCTTTATGATGACGGTCATAATTACTCTTTTGGCGTGACTGAGCAGTCTTGAGATTCTCGCGAATAATGCGGACCTGTTCTTCGGCATGTTGGATAATATCCGGACCAAAGAGTGGACGTTCCCCAGTTTCTGACTAGTTCAGAGGGGTTCAGCACTTTCATCCATATAACACTTCGAAGGGGGCCATCTTCAGGCTAGCTTGATAGCTATTATTATAAGAGAACTCAGCATACGGGAGAGATTCCTCCCATTTCTTACCGAAGGAAATAACACATGCTCGAAGCATGTCTTCGAGAACTTGGTTGACACGTTCAACTTGCCCTTGCGACTGGGGATGAAATGCAGTGCTGAATGACAGATGAGTTCCCATAGCTTCTTGGAAACTTGCCTAGAATCTTGAAGTGAATAAGCTGCCACGGTTTGAGCTGATAACCAATGGAATACTGTGAAGTGAAACAATTCTGGACATGTAGAGAGTTGCAAGCTGACTAGCAGTGATCGTTTCTTTGACCGCCAGAAAATGTGCAACTTTAGAAAGCCGGTCAATGACGACAAGAATAGCATCATTACCTTTCTGCGATTTGGGAAATCCAGTGACGAAGTCCATTTCAACATGGTCCCATTTCCATTCAGGAATAGAGATAGGTTGCAGAGTTCCAGCAGGCCTTTGATATTCTGCTTTGATACGACGGCAAATGTCACACTCAGCAACATAACGAGCAATGTCTTGCTTCATATTAGACCACCAGAATCTCTGACGGATGTCTTGGTACATCTTTGTACTACCAGGATGGATACATAGAGGCGTATCATGAGCTTCTTCCATAACTTTCTGAGTCATATCCAGGTTTTCCTTCTTACTCGGGACCACTAGGCGACCTTTGAAGAATAAGGTGCCATCATCAGCAACAGTGAAGAATGAGGGCTTTCCTTTTGCGAGATAACGTTTAATCCTCTCCACTTCATCGTCACATTTTTGTATCCATTTGATGATGTCCACAAGATCTGGTTTCGCAACCAGAGTATTGAGAGAACCCTTGGGAACAACATGGAGGTTCTGTTTGGGGAAATCTTCGGGAGCGGGAGCGAGTGATCCCGGAGGAACAATATGGAGGTTTAGCTTTCTAAATTCTTCAACAAGCGATGGCTGAACTTTGTGAACCTGGAGGTGGTTGCACTAAGACTTGCGTCTCAAGGCATCAGCCATTACATTAGCCTTGCCTAGTGTATAGGAAATACCTAAATCAAAGTCCGCAACAATCTCCATCCATCTCTGCTGACGAAGGTTCAGGTCTGGCTGAGTAAACAAATACTTCAGACTTTGGTGGTCAGTGAAGATCTCGCAACAATTACCGAGAAGGTAATGTCGCCACTGCTTCAGTGCATGAATGACAGCAGCAATTTCGAGGTCATGAACTGGGTAGTTCTCTTCGTGAGGGCGCAATTGCCGAGAGGCATAAGCAATCATTTTGCGGTCTTGCATTAGGACACAGCCTAATCCTTGACGGGAAGCGTCACAATAAATGACGAAGTCCTTAGTATCAGGTGGAGCTAGCACTGGGGCAGAAGTCAACTTGTCTTTGAGTTCCTAGAAGCTTTCCTGACATTTGTCTATCCATTGGAACTTGACGCCCTTATGCAACAGGTTAGTCAGAGGCCTGGCGATCTTGGAGAAGTTCTCGACAAATCGACGGCAATAGCTGGCGAGACCGAGAAAACTTCTGACTTGCTTGACATTCTTCGGAGGAGTCCAAGCGAGAATAGCCTGAACTTGTTCAAGGTTAACGGCAATACCATCCTCAGAGATGACATGCCCAAGATAGGTTACTTCGGGTAGCCAGAATTCACATTTGGAGAACTTGGCATATAGTTGATGCTCTCGTAGCTTTTCCAGCACAAGACGAAGATGTTCAGAATGTTCCTCTTCGTTCTTGGAAAATAACAGGATATCATCCAGATAAACCCCGACGAACTTGTCGAGGTAATCCATGAATATATAGTTCATCAGACGAGAGAAGGTGGCTGGAGCATTGGTTAAGCCGAAAGACATGACGGTGTACTCGTATGATCCATATCGAGTCACGAAGGCGGTCTTTGGGATATCTTCTTCACGAACATGGATCTGGAGGTAGCCCAACCTCAAGTCGAGTTTAGAGAACATCGATGAACCAACCAGTTGATCAAACAGATCATTGATCCGAGGAAGAGGATACTTGTTCTGAATGGTAGCTTGGTTAATAGGACGGTAGTCTTGGACCAGTCAGTTTGTCCCATCCTTCTTCTTGACAAAGAGAGAAGGTGCTCCCCAAGGAGAGCAACTTGGGCGAATGAAACCACTTCGAAGAGATTTGTCGATTTCCTCCTTAAGCTCAAGGAGTTCATGCGGCGGCATCTTGTAGAGCCGCTTGGCTATAGGAGTGGTGCCCGGTTTCAAGTCGATGACGAATTCGACAGCTCTAGCAGGGGGAATCCCTGGAAGTTCTTCCGGAAAGACGTCTTGGAATTCACGAACAATGGGAATGTTTTCAATGCCCTTGAGTGGTGCAGCTTTCAATGCATTCAATGCATAGAGCCTTGCCTTGGCATTTTGAACCAGACGAGCATTGTAGCTTATTATTTCATCAGAAGGGTGTAGCAAATGGTCGGTCTTGGTGGCGCAAACGATAGAAGCAGTATGCGCTTTTAACCAATTTATTCCCAGAATGAGATCAATACTACAGGACTTCAGTACGATGGGAGAGACGAGGAATTCCAGTCCTTCGATTTCAACGGGAGCGTCGTGACTAACCATAGAGGTTTGACATTGGCCCCCAGGGGTGTGTACCACTAGCGGAGTGTTCATCTCTTTGTATTTAATGCCATGCATGAATGCAAATTATGCTGATATGAATGAATGCGATGCTCCTGTATCAAATAAAACGGATGCTGGTACTGAATTTACGAGGAGTGTACCCATCACAGTAGCAGGCTGGTCTTGTGCTTCGTTCAGATCAACGTGGTTGGCATGAACACGGCCATAAGACTTGGCACTATTGTTGTTGCGGGCCTGGTTGTTTCCACGGCCAGCTACTGGAAGGGCCAGTTGATTCTGGTTCTGATTCTGATAGCAGTTCCTGGCAAGGTGACCTGGTTGACCACACTTGTAGCACAGACCATTATTGGGAGTGGGGACAGGAGCTCCGGGTGGTGGAGCTGGAAGCCTTGGCTGCCTAGTTGGAGGAGTAGGCAGACGAGGTGCATCATAGGACTGCCTTGGGGCAGGTGCATTCGGCTGGTACATGCTATTGGGAATCCATATCTTGCGCTTCTGCGAGGACGGGCCCGAAGATGAGCCCGTGTCACGGTTGCGCCTGTGAGAGCTCTGGTATTCCTACAGACCAGTTTCGACATTAATGGCCTTGTTCATCAAGGTAGCGAAATCAACAAAGTCATGCACTAGAAGTGCGAGCTTGATGTCAGCTTGAAGGCCGTCACGGAACTTCTCCTGCCTACGTGCATCAGTTGCAATGTCCTCTTCAGCATAGCGAGACAAGTCCATAAACTCCCGCTAATAAGCTTTAACAGTTTTGTTGCCTTCGGTGAGGTTGCAGAACTCACGCTTCTTCCAGTCTATAACTCCCTCAGGAATGAAGCGGGCACGGAAAGCAGCTTGGAAGTCTGGCCAGGTGATGATCGTTCCAACTGGTAGAGTACGCCTGTGGCTGTCCCACCATTGAGCTGCGGGTCCCTTCAGGAAGAAGGAAGCAAAGGTGACATAGATGACAGGGGCTACATCAGCAGACTCCATTTCATAGGTGATGTCATGGAGCCAGGCATCAGCATCCAGAGGCTGAGTTGAGCTGCGGTACACAGTTGGGTTCAGGCGCATGAAATCCTGCAGAGTTACTGGGGCTGGCTGTTGGTTCATATTGGGGTGAGGAAACTGAGCCATCATATTCTCCATGAACTGGCGATTCATCTCAAGTTGTTGGATCATACCAGCCATGTACTCAGGTGGTGGTGGGAAGTTGCCACCACGACCACGACCACCTAGACTAACCATCCTGCTAATATATAACAGGGGTAGTTCAGCATTGAGAAATTTGCAAGGACAAGAATCATTCATGATGAAACATGCATAATGAAAGGATCACAATAGATACTACATACTAGTTGGCATATCTTGCAAAAGGGATCATGCATAGAGTTCGGTACACAGAGTTCAGTACATAGAGTAAGACATCATAGGCGGCACACAGGCTCGCGGCGAATGCATCTAACACTAACAAGCAAGTCTACATCAGTCCCATGCAGTACTGCGGAGGTAGCTGTAGCCTGAAAGCTGGTAGTGTGGCATCGGGAACTCCATGTAGGCAACCTGGGGTCCGCGGGTAGTCTGGTACAGAACCCGACGCTCAAGTGGTAGCAGAGGACCAAGTGGGGGAGAGTAGCCTCCCACATCTGGCCAGCCGACACCCTGGGGCATCACGGTCCTGGCTGGGTAGATCGCAGAACGCGGCAGCTCTCTAGATCCGACAAAGGGGTGCAACAGCGTCAGAGCACGGTAGCGGTGCTGACGGGTGGTGTAAAACTCATGGCGAAGAGCTCGGTTAGCTCGATCCAGCCCATCAGCATACATAACCAGGTTCTGATGGTAGAAGGGCTCTCGGGTGACAGTGGAGTAGGCAGCAGTGTAGTAACCCTCCGCACCAACATCAGATGCAATAGCAATGTGCCTGAAGGGGGGAGGTGTCCAACTCTCGATACTCTCTATGAAGGCGTGTCAGAGCAACATAAGTAGCATCGTGAACTGCCATATCGATGGTCACTCCAACACCATGAGCGGTGTGCAACACAGTAGTGGAGTCATACTCCCGAGAGTAGAGGTGGACGATGGCACGGTACTGCTCCTGGTTAAAGTCCTGGTACTCCTTGAAGACGGTGTACTCAGGGTGCTAGCGATAAGCCAGATAGGTCATCATCTCAGCTAGCACAGCAGGTGATCTCGATGCACCAATGGTCGTCGTGTGACGCACGACCTGCCTCGTGGGTTCCATTTGAAAGCAAAGATGTTTCAAAGGAGTCAAATGACAGTGTGGAAATTGTTCAAAATACTATTCTAAGGAATAACTATGGCTTTTATCCAACTTTGGGGTGAATGTCGTCACGGGACCCTAGTGTTAGAGTTAGTAAATTCGTTTAACCCGAGTAGAAGAGAGTTCAGAGTCCCAGAGTAAAGGTCAAGGAGTAAAAGATCCTAGTACCACCTGATGGTGAAGTGGGCCCGTAAGACACACAACCATGTTAGTAAAAAGTTTTTGCAATGTCTAGACTCGACTTAGGCCAAGGAGTGTGGAAGGGGGATTCCTACAGGCAGTCGGCTCTGATACCAACTTGTGACGCCCCCGATTCAATCGTACACTAATCATGCATCCAATGTGTATGATAAAGATCAGGGACACACGGGAAGATATCACAACACAACTCTAAAACATAAAAAGTCACACAAGCATCATAATACAAGCCAGGGGCCTCGAGGGCTCGAATACAAGTGCTCGATCATAGACGAGTCGGCGAAAGCAACAATATCTGAGTACAGACATAAGTTAAACAAGTTTGCCTTAAGAAGGCTAGCACAAACGGGGATACAGATCAAACGAGGCGCAGGCCTCCTGCCTGGGATCCTCCTAACTACTCCTGGTCATCGTCAGCGGGTTGCACGTAGTAGTAGGCACCTCCAGAGTAGTAGGAGTCGTCGTCGAAGGTGGCGTCTGGCTCCCGGACTCCATCGTCTGGTCGCAGCAACCGGGTAAAGGAAAGGGGAAAAAGGGGGAACAAGGCAACCATGAGTACTCATCCAAAGTACTCGCAAGCAAGGAGCTATACTACATATGCATGGGTATATGTGTAAAGGGCCATATCGGTGGACTAAACTGCAGAATGCCAGAATAAGAGGGGGATAGCTAATCCTGTCGAAGACTACGCTTCTGGCAGCCTCCGTCTTGCAGCATGTAGAAGAGAGTAGACTGAAGTCCTCCAAGCAGCATCGCATAGCATAATCCTACCCGGCAATCCCCTCCTCATCGCCCTGTTAGAGAACGATCACCGGGTTGTATCTGGCACTTGGAAGGGTGTGTTTTATTTAGTATCCAGTTATAGTTGTCATAAGGTCAAGGTACAACTCCAAGTCATCTTATTACCGAAGATCACGGCTATTCGAATAGATTAACTTCCCTGCAGGGGTGCACCACATTACCCGACACGCTCGATCCTATTTGACCGGACACACTTTCCTGGGTCATGCCCGGCCGCAGAAGATCAACATGTCGCAGCCCCACCTAGGCACAATAGAGAGGTCAGCACGCCGGTCTAAACCTAATCGCACAGGGGTCTGGGCCCATCGCCCATAGCACACCTGCACGTTGCGAATGCGGCCAGAAGCAGGCCTAGCAACCTCCAGTACAAGGGAAGTCACGTTACGCGGTCCAATCTGGCGCGCGCCGCTCAGTCGCTGATGTCACGAAGTGCTTCGGCTGATACCACGATGCCGGTTGCCCATATCTTGTCCCACGTGGCGGTTAGTGCGTATAAGGTCAACAACCCAACTCAGATGAAATACCAAGATCTCGTTAAGCATGTTAAGTATCCGCGAACGCCGAACAGGGCCAGGCCCACCTCTCTCCTAGGAGGTCTCAACCTGCCCCGCCGCTCCGCCACAAAGATCCACTCGCGGGTACTCCTACGAGCCGACCCGTCTTTAGTCACCACATGTATCATGTATAAGTATATAGTATATACCCGTGATCACCTCCCGAGTGATCACGGCCCGATAGTATAGCATGGCAGACGGACAAGAATGTAGGGCCACAGATGGAATACTAGCATCCTATACTAAGCATGTAGGATAGCAGGTAAAGGTAACAACAATAGTAACAAGGACATGCTATGCATCAGGATAGGATAAACGGAAAGCAGTAACATGCTATACTACTCTAATGCTTGCAGTGTAGAAGAGAATAGGCGATATCTGGTGATCAAGGGGGGGGGGCTTGCCTGGTTGCTCTGGCAAGAGGGAGGGGTCGTCAACTCCGTAATCGTACTGGGTAGCAGCGGCGTCGGTCTCGGTGTCTAGCGAAAGAAGAGGGGGGAGAAACAATAAATATTTAAGAAAACAGATGCATAGCGATGCATGACATGACATGTATCAGTGCTAGGGGTGCCCTAACGCGGTAAGAGGTGATACCGGGGAAGGGGGGGACATCCGGGAAAGTATCCCTGGTGTTTCGCGTTTTCTGGTAGAGGAGCCGGACGGGAAGTTGCGAGTTGGATATGTTAGGAATGCGCGGCGGACGAACGGGCTGCGTATCCGGGTTCGTCTCGTCGTTCTGAGCAACTTTCATGTTGAAAATAATTTAATCCGAGTTACAGATTAAAAGATATGATTTTCTAAAGATTATATTAATTTTTGGAATTTAATTAATTATTTAATTTAATTCAAAAATGGATTTATGACATCAGCATGAGGTCATGCTGACGTCAGCAGTCAACGGGGTTGACTGGTCAACCTGACAAGTGGGTCCAACTGTCATACTGTGTCAGTTAATTAAGAGTAGTTAATTAGGTTAATTCGTCAGTAGATTACTTAATCTAAATTGTTAATTTAATAAGAATTAATTATGTTAATTAATTAGTTAATTAATTAATTATCTATTTATTTTATTATTTATTTATTTATTTTTATTATTTTTGTTTCCTTTTTTTAAAACATTCTGAGGGGGGCGTGGGCCCTGTTTGGGAGTGGCCCAGAGGGCCAAACGGGGGCAGATCGGGCGCAAGTTAGCGGGCGCGTGGGCGTGTGCGTCTATGGGCACAGGCCCGGCTGGCCGGTCGGAGCCACGAGGGCCGCAACGGGGCTCCGTCAGCCACCGCAGCGAGCTGCAGCAGCCGCGGGGAAGGGAAACAGCGGTGAGCGCGCACGCCGGCGTGGTCGCGGGGTGGCGCGGCGAATCCACCGGTGGACGGCGCTGATGCGGGGTGCAGGGGCGACGGAGCCGAGGGAGCAGGGGCGCGACGGAGGCGAGGGCGCAGGGGGGCGACGGAGGAAAATACTTAGAGATGAAAGCATCTTTGCATTTATTCCATGAATCAATACTATTCTTAGGCAAAGGAGAGAACCAAGTTTTAGCACGATCTCTAAGAGAAAACGAAAATAGCTTTAATTTAACAATATCATTATCCACATCTTTCTTCTTTTGCATATCACACAAATCAACAAAGTTGTTTAGATGGGTTGCAACATCTTCACTAAGAAGGCCAGAAAATTGATCTCTCATGACAAGATTCAACAAAGCAACATTAATTTCACAAGATTCAACATTGGTAATAGGAGCAATCGGAGTGCTAATAAAATCATTGTTGTTGGTATTGGAAAAATCACACAATTTAGTATTATATTGAGCCATCGTGACAAACAATTCGACACACAAGCACACAAGAAGCAAGCGAAAAGAAACGGACGGGAAAGAGGCGAAGAAAAGGCAAAGGTTTTTGAAAATCGTTTTAGAAGTGGGGGAGAGGAAAACGAGAGGCGAATGGGAAATAATGTAATGCGAGGGAGAAGCGTTTGTGATGGGTACTTAGTATGTCTTGAGTTGAGCGTAGATCTCCCCAGCAACAGCGCCAAAAATCCTTCTGGCTACCTCTTGAGCATGCGTTGGTTTTCTCTTGAAGAGGAAAGGGTGATGCAGCAAAGTAGCTTAAGTATTTCCCTCGGTTTTTGAGAACCAAGGTATCAATCCAGTAGGAGACTACACGCAAGTCACCTAGTACCTGCACAGACAACCAAGAACCTTGCAACCAACGCGATGAAGGGGTTGTCAATCCCTTCACAGCCAATCACAAAAGTGAGATCTGATAAAGATAGTAAGATAAATATTTTTGGTATTTTTCTTGTATAGATTGGAAAATAAAGATTGCAAAATAAATAAATAGTAAACTAGAATTGTAGATCGGAAACTTATATGATGGAAAATAGACCCGGGGGACATAGGTTTCACTAGTGGCTTATCTCATGATAGCATATATTACGGTGGGTGAACAAATTACTGATGAGCAATTGATAGAAAAGCGCATAATTATGAGAATATCTAGGCATGATCATGAATATAGGCATCACATCCGCGTCAAGTAGACCGATACGATTCTGCATCTACTACTATTACTCCACACATCGACCGCTATCCAGCATGCATCTAGAGTATTAAGTTGATAAGAATAGAGTAACACATTAGGCAAGATGACATGATGTAGAGGGATAAACTCAAGCAATATGATATAAACCCCATCTTTTTATCCTTGATGGCAACAATACAATACGCGCCTTGCTGCACCTGCTGTCACTGGGAAAGGACACGGCAAGATTGAACCCAAAGCTAAGCACTTCTCCCATTGCAAGAAAGATCAATCTAGTAGGCCAAACTAAACCGATAATTCGAAGAGACTTGCAAAGATAACAAATCATGCATATAAGAATTCAGAGAAGAACCAAATATTATTCATAGATAAACTTGATCATAAATCCACAATTCATCGGATCTCGGCAAACACACCGCAAAAGAGTATTACATCGAATAGAGCTCCAAGAACATCGAGGAGAGCTTTGTATTGAGAACCAAAGAGAGAGAAGAAACCATCTAGCTAATAACTATGGACCCGAAGGTCTGTGACAAACTACTCACACATCATCGGAGAGGCTATGGTGTTGATGTAGAGGCCCTCCGTGATCGATTCCCCCTCTAGCAGATCATTGGAAAAGGCCCCAAGATGGGATCTCACGAGTACAAAAGGTTGCGGCGGTGGAAAAGTGGTTTCGTGGCTCCCCCTAATGTTTTTAGGGTATAAGAGTATATATAGGCGAAAGAAGTACGTCGGTGGAGCTCCGTGGGGCCCACGAGGGTGGGGGCGCGCCTACCCCCCTGGGCACGCCCTCCTGCCCCGTGGCCGCCTCGCGGAGTTCCCGACTTCAACTCCAAGTCTTATAGATTGCGTTTGTTCCAAGAAAGATCATCGCGAAGGTTTCATTCCGTTTGGTATTCCTTTTCTTGAAAACATTGAAATAGGCAAAAAAACAGAAACTGGCACTAGGCCTTCGGTTAATAGGTTAGTCCCAAAAAATAACATAAAAGAGCATATTAAAGCCCATTAAACATCAAAAATAGATAATATAATAGCATGGAATAATCAAAAGTTATAGATACGTTGGAGACGTATCAATACTCTTCGGCAACTAGGACCTGGGTCCATCTGTCGTTGAGTGTATCCTATTTAGCTTGGAGCTGTTGCTTCTTCTTTTTCATGCTTCTCGCAGTAGAGATTAGCTGGCACTTAAATTGCTCCTGCTCAGGTGGTTCCTCCGGCACGATGAAGTCTTTTTCGCCGAGGCTCACATCATCCTCGGAGAGTGGTAGATAGTTACTATCCTGTGAGTCATCGTTCCCGACCAGATCGTTAGGGTTTACTTGCCCCTCTTCCCAATCATCCTGTTTGGATGTTGGTTCGATGGGGGCTTCGGGGTCTTCGGCAATCTCCAGAGTGCTAATGTCTCCGGTGCTGGTATTACTGTCTTTTTCGCGACGCGATTTTGAATGGCGTTGCGAATGTTGACAAGCTCGTCCTAGACCAGATCCTTCCTGCCATCGGCGTCATCTTCTTTGGGTGTGTCCATCATATACACGTCATATGTGGAGGTGGCCGTCCAACATCCGGGAAACGACGGGTCTTGGCCTTGTTCGTCTCTGGCATCGTCGTTCATGCCGGCGATGTCTTTGGAGGCGTAGTCCAGCATGATAGTTAAGTCCTCGACAGTGGCTATGAAGTGGGTGGTGGGTGGGACGCAAAATTCTCCGCTCTCAGCCCCTAGACCGGGCTGGGCATAGTTCAGAAGTGATTCCTCTTTGATAGCGAGGGATCGCATTAAGTCCAGAGCCTCTTTTAAGAGTGAGGTTGGGACGGGGGGAAGAGAGTCCGTGGAGCTAGGCCGGACAGGAGTCTCCTTGCCATGCTCGCGTGACGTGGACCCGGGAGTTCGGAGCTGGTATCTGGGGACGAGTCCGACTTTCCAATGGTAAGGGGAATCCAGTTCGACTCCGGGCTTGCCGATGACACAGTCCCCTCTGGATATGCTGTAGTAAGCTCCATAATTGTAGAGAGTCCGATGGGCTCGAAACTCCCATCTTCGGACCTGGTAGTCTGCTCTAGATCTAAGGCCAGAGCAGTGGTCGAGGTTGCGAACCTTTCAAAGATCAAGTCTCCTCGGATATCAGTGACATAATTCAGGCTCCCGAATCTGATCTGATGACCGGGGCCGTAGCTATCAAACTGCTCGAGGCGACCAACTGAGTCGGCATGCAAAGTGAAGTCGTCGACTACAAAAAGTTGACTAGGGAGGAAGGTCGACACAGCAGGCGGCTGCAGCAGCAAGAAGTGAACGCAGTAGTGTTAGAGACACCAGAGTTCCTGCATTGGTCTAGGAAGCCCATCAGCTGGAGCAGAGCTAACCACCCGGAGGTGATGCCGAGTCCAGGCTCCTACGCCTTGGTTTTGGATGCCACCTTCACCACAGATAGACGAGCTGCTCGTTTCTCCCGAGTCCTGATAGACGGCGGCAGCAACATCAACATCCTGTACAAGGACACCATGGAGAAGTTAGGAATCAAGCAAAGACAGCTTCAGAACAGCCGGACTGTATTCCATGGCATAGTTCCTGGCCTTTCCTGCTCACCGATCGGCAAGATCCTGATAGATGTCCTCTTCGGAGACAAAGATCATTTCCGCTGAGAGTCAGTGTGGTTTGAGGTGGTGGATCTCGAGAGCCCATACCATGCGTTACTTGGCCGACCTGCCCTGGCCAAGTTCATGGCTGTCCCCCACTATGCCTACCTCAAGATGAAGATGTCGAGTTCCAAGGCGATCTTGACCATAGCCGGCGACTACAGGAAGTTGTTCGCCTGTGTGGCTAAGAGCAGTCGGCGAGCTGAGTCCCTCGTGATCGCAGCTGAGAAGCGGCTCCTTGACCGGGTTATGGCGATGGCAGGAAAGAAGCCGGAAATGCCGCCTGATCCCAGGGAGTCGGAAGCTGAGGGCTCGTTCAAGCCGGCCAAAGAAACAAAGAAGATACCCTTGGACCCGGAGCACCCAGAGAGGTACGCTGTCGTAGGTACAAACCTCGACAGCAAATAGGAAGGCGAGCTCGTCGATTTCCTCCGTGAGAATCGGGACATCGTCGCATGGTCCCCCAAAGACATGCCAGGAGTTCCGACGGAATTCGCCGAGCACAAGTTACATGCCGTTCCGATGTCAAGCCAGTCAGGCAGCCCTTGCGCCGGCTATCAGAAGAGAAGAGACGAGTTGTTGGAGAAGAGATAGCCCGGCTTCTAGCAGCCGGCTTCATCATGGAAGTGTTCTTTCCAGAGTGGCTAGCCAACCCAGTCCTGGTTCTCAAGAAGAACAAGCAATGGCGAATGTGTATTGACTACACTAGCCTCAACAAAGCATGCCCCAAGGACCCGTTCGCTTTGCCAAGGATCAACCAAGTGATAGACTCCACAGCCAGATGCGAGCTGTTGAGTTTCTTAGATGCATATTCAGGATATCACCAGATCAAGTTGAACCCAGTAGACAGACTGAAGACCGCCTTCACCATGCCGTTTGGAGCCTTCTGCTACTTGACCATGATGTTCGGCTTAAGGAATGCTGGCGCCACCTTTCAATGTTGCATGCTGAAGTGCCTCCTCAAGAAACTCAGTAGAAACACCCACGTTTACATGGATGATGTGGTGGTGAAGATGGAGAAGCGTGGAACGCTGCTGGAAGACCTCAAGGAGACCTTTGAGAATCTGCGCCGGATTCAGATCAAGCTCAACCCAGAGAAATGCGTCTTCGGAGTACCAGCCGGCCAACTTCTTGGCTTCCTGGTCTCCGAACGTGGCATAGAGTGCAACCCCGTGAAGATCAAGGCCATTGAAAGGATGGAAGTACCCAGCCGACTGTTGGACATGCAGAAGTTTACCGGCTGTTTGGCATCCATCAGCCGATTCATTAGTCGGCTGGGCGAGAAGGCTCTCCCCTTATACCAACTCATGAAGAAGACCACTTTTTTCGAGTCGAACCATAAGGCGGACGAAGCCTTTCTCCAGTTGAAGAAGATGTTGACTACTCCACCTGTTCTGGCGACTCCGACTCCCAAGGAGCCCATGCTCCTATACATCGCCGCCACCAGCCGAGTAGTCAGCACAGTTATTGTGGTAGAGCGCAAAGAGGAAGGCAAGGCACTACCCAGAGACCGGTGTATTACTTGAGCAAAGTACTATCGACCTCCAAGCAAAACTACCCCCACTACCAGAAGATGTGCGACGGCGTACACTTTGCCACCAAGAAGTTGAAGCCTTACTTTCAAGAGCATCCAATCACTATGGTCTGCACAGCTCCACTAGCCGAGATCATTGTACGCTGAGATGCTTCCGGCCGAGTGGCCAAATGGGCCATAGAGTTGGCCCCTACACCATCTACTACCAGCCTCGCACCGCCATCAAGTCGCAAGCATTAGCCGACTTCCTTGTCGACTGGGCCGAGACCCAGTACCTGCCGCCAGCGCCTGACTCCACCCATTGGCGGATGCATTTTGACGGCTCCAAGATGCGCACCGGTTTGGGAGCCGGCATCGTCCTCACCTCTCCCAAATGCGACAAGCTCAAATATGTGCTGCAAATCCATTTTTCCGCCTCCAACAACGTCGCCGAATACGAGGCGCTCATTCACGGGCTCCGGCTTGCCAAAGAACTCGGCATTCGTCGGATCCTGTGTTATGGCGACTTCGACTTGGTGGTCCAGCAGTCGTTCGACGACTGGGATGCCAAAGATGCAAACATGGCGAGCTGCCGCTTCCTCGTGCAGCAACTCAGTGGATATTTTGAGGGGTGTGAGTTCCTCCATGTGCCAAGAAACGACAACGACCAAGCAGACGCCCTGGCACGAATCGGCTCCACCCGTCAAGCAATACCGTCCGGTGTCGCCCTTCAACGCCTCCTCAAGCCGTCTGTCAAGCCTTCAACGGAATCAGACTCCATCTTTGAGCCGGCTCCTCCTGAAGAAGTTGGATCCGACTCAAGAGCCCCAGTAGACGGCACGAGAATTTTGGCAGGCGGCTCCGGGATCGCGGCAGTCAAAGCCGGCTCGGGGACTTCAGAACCCGGCCCGGGGATCGCGGAGGTCAGCCCGGAGACTTCAGAGCTCGGCCCAGGGACTGCGCCAATCGGCCCGGGGACTTCATCGACTACAAAAAGTTGACTAGGGAGGAAGGTCGACACAGCAGGCGGCTGCAGCAGCAAGAAGTGAACGCAGTAGTGTCAGAGGCACCAGAGTTCCTGCATTGGTCTGAGAAGCCCATCAGCTGGAGCAGAGCTGACCACCCGGAGGTGATGCCGAGTCCAGGCTCCTACGCCTTGGTTTTGGATGCCACCTTCGCCACAGATAGACGAGATGCTCGTTTCTCCCGAGTTCTGATAGACGGCGGCAGTAGCATCAACATCCTGTACAAGGACACCATGGAGAAGTTAGGAATCAAGCAAAGACAGCTTTAGAACAGCCGGACTGTATTCCATTGCATAGTTCCTGGCCTTTCCTGCTCACCGATCGGCAAGATCCTGATAGATGTCCTCTTCGGAGACAAAGATCATTTCCGCCGAGAGTCAGTGTGGTTTGAGGTGGTGGATCTCGAGAGCCCATACCATGCGTTACTTGGCCGACCTGCCCTGGCCAAGTTCATGGCCGTCCCCCATTATGCCTACCTCAAGATGAAGATGTCGAGTTCCAAGGGGATCCTGACCATAGCTGGCGACTATAGGAAGTTGTCCGCCTGTGCGGCTGAGAGCAGTCGGCTAGCCGAGTCCGCCGTGATCGCAACTGAGAAGCGGCTCCTTGACCGGGTTGTGGCGATGGCAGGAAAGAAGCCGGAAATGTCGCCCGATCCCAGGGAGTCGGAAGCTGAGGGCTCATTCGAGCCGGCCAAAGAAACAAAGAAGATACCCTTGGACCCAGAGCACCCAGAGAGGTACGCTGTCGTAGGTACAAACCTCGACAGCAAATAGGAAGGCGAGCTCGTCGATTTCCTCCGTGAGAATCGGGACATCTTCGCATGGTCCCCCAAAGACATGCCAGGAGTTCCGACGGAATTCGCCGAGCACAAGTTACATGTCCGTTCCGATGTCAAGCCAGTCAGGCAGCCCTTGCGCCGCCTATCAGAAGAGAAGAGAAGAGTTGTTGGAGAAGAGATAGCCCAGCTTCTAGTAGCCGGCTTCATCATGGAAGTGTTCTTTCCAGAGTGGCTAGCCAACCCAGTCCTGGTTCTCAAGAAGAACAAGCAATGGCGAATGTGTATTGACTACACTAGCCTCAACAAATCATGCCCCAAGGACCCGTTCGCTTTGCCAAGGATCGACCAAGTGATAGACTCCACAGCCGAATGCGAGCCGTCGAGTTTCTTAGATGCATATTCAGGATATCACCAGATCAAGTTGAACCCGGTAGACAGACTGAAGACCGCCTTCACCACGCCGTTTGGAGCCTTCTGCTACTTGACCATGATGTTCAGCTTAAGGAATGCCGGCGCCACCTTTCAATGTTGCATGCAGAAGTGCCTCCTCAAGAAACTTGGTAGAAACGCCCACGTTTACATGGACGATGTGGTGGTGAAGACGGAGAAGCGTGGAACGCTGCTGGAAGACCTCAAGGAGACCTTTGAGAATCTGCGCCGGTTTCAGATCAAGCTCAACCCAGAGAAATGCGTCTTCGGAGTACCAGCCGGCCAGCTTCTTGGCTTCCTGGTCTCCGAACGCGGCATAGAGTGAAACCCCGTGAAGATCAAGGCCATTGAAAGGATGGAAGTACCCAGCCGACTGCTGGACATGCAGAAGTTTACCGGCTGTTTGGCATCCATTAGCCGATTCATCAGTCGGCTGGGCGAGAAGGCTCTCCCCTTATACCAACTCATGAAGAAGACCACTTTTTTTCGAGTGGAACCATAAGGCGGACGAAGCCTTTCTCCAGTTGAAGAAGATGTTGACTACTCCACCTATTCTGGCGACTCCGACTCCCAAGGAGCCCATGCTCCTATACATCGCCGCCACCAGCCGAGTAGTCAGCACAGTTATTGTGGTAGAGCGCAAAGAGGAAGGCAAGGCACTACCCAGAGACCGGTGTATTACTTGAGCGAAGTACTGTCGACCTCCAAGCAAAACTACCCCACTACCAGAAGATGTGCTACGGCGTACACTTTGCCACCAAGAAGTTGAAGCCTTACTTTCAAGAGCATCCAATCACTATGGTCTGCACAACTCCACTAGCCGAGATCATTGTAAGCCGAGATGCTTCAGGCCGAGTGGCCAAATGGGCCATAGAGTTGGCCCCCTACACCATCTACTACCAGCCTCGCACCGCCATCAAGTCGCAAGCATTAGCCGACTTCCTTGTCGACTGGGCCGAGACCCAGTACCTGCCGCCAGCGCCTGACTCCACCCATTGGCGGATGCATTTTGACGGCTCCAAGATGCGCACCGATTTGGGAGCCGGCATCGTCCTCACCTCTCCCAAAGGAGACAATCTCAAATATGTGCTGCAAATCCATTTTGCCGCCTCCAACAACGTCACCGAATACGAGGCGCTCATTCACGGGCTCCGGCTTGCCAAAGAACTCAGCATTCGCCGGATCCTGTGTTATGGCGACTTCGACTTGGTGGTCCAGCAGTCGTCCGACGACTGGGACGCCAAAGATGCAAACATGGCGAGCTGCCGCTTCCTCGTGCAGCAACTCAGTGGATATTTTGAGGGGTGTGAGTTCCTCCATGTGCCAAGAAACGACAACGACCAAGCAGACGCACTGGCACGAATCGGCTCCACCCGTCAAGCAATACCGTCCGGTGTCGCCCTTCAACGCCTCCTCAGGCCGTCTGTCAAGCCTTCAACAGAATCAGACTCCATCTTTGTGTCGGCTCCTCCTAAAGAAGTTGGATTCGACTCAAGAGCCCCAGCAGACAGCACGAGAATTTTGGCAGGCGGCTCCGGGATCGCGGCAGTCAAAGCTGTCTCGGGGACTTCAGAACCCGGCCCGGGGATCGCGGCAGTCAGCTCGAAGACTTCAGAGCTCGGCCCAGGGACTGCGCCAATCGGCCCGGGGACTTCATCGATCGAGCAAGCAGCTGCCGACTCCAACCCGCTGCCTCCCGGCCCAGCCGCCCTCGTCCAAGTCGCAGTTCTGACAGTCGAAGAAATCGCAGCACCCACATGGGCCCAGCCTATCCTCAAATTCCTGGTGAGCAAAGAGCTGCCAACTGATGAGATCTTAGCTCGGCAAGTGCAACGCCGGGCAGCAGCCTACACCATAGTCAACAGAGAGCTTGTAAGGCGCAGTGTCACTGGCGTCTACCAGCACTGCATGGAGCCAGAGCAAGGCCAAGCAATTCTCAAAGACATCCATCAAGGCGAGTGCGGCCACCATGCGGCTTCAAGAGCACTCATCGCCAAAGCCTTCCGACATGGTTTCTTCTGTCCGACTACCTTAGAAGATGCCAAGGACTTGGTCCAAAAATGCAAAGGGTGCCAGAAGTTCCGCTCCAAGCCGCATCAGCCGGCTTCTGCACTCAAGACTATCCCCATTGCCTGGCCCTTTGCTGTTTGGGGCCTAGATATGGTGGGACCATTCAAGACAGCACGAGGTGGCCTGACTCACTTACTTGTCGCGGTGGACAAGTTCACCAAGTTGATAGAAGCAAAGACGATCAAGAAGCTGAATGGTCCGACTGCCGTAACTTTCATCTCCGACATCACAATTCGGTACGGCATACCACACAACATCATCACCGACAATGGCACAAATTTTGCCAAAGGTGCCTTGGCCCGTTTCTGCGCGACGCAGGGCATCCGACTGGACTTAGCGTCCGTTGCCCATCCATAGTCAAACGGCCAGGTAGAGCTAGCAAACGGCCTCATCCTGTTCGGCATCAAGCATCGACTGGTCGAGCCTCTAGAGCGTTCAGCCGGCTCTTGGCTTGAGGAGTTGCCAGCCGTCCTCTGGAGTTTGCGCACAACTCCAAACAAGTCAACCGGCTTCATGCCTTTCTTCCTCGTCTACGGTGCCGAAGTCGTCATCCCAACGAACATAGATTTCGACTCCCCACGAGTCACCATGTACATCGAGGAGGAAGCAGAAGAAGCACGCCAAGACGGTGTCGATCTGCTGGAAGAGGGCCGGCTATTGGCACTCAGCCGGTCCCGCATCTACCGGCAGAGCCTGCGCCGATACTACAACAGGAAGGTCAAGCCGAGATCTTTCCAAGAAGGAGACCTTGTGGTCCGGCTGATCCAGCGAATAGCCGGCCAGCACAAGCTCTCAGCACCTTGGGAAGGCCCTTTCATCATCAGTAAAGTGTTGGGCAACGACTCCTACTACCTGATCTACGCTCAGAAGCCCCGAGCACGCAAGAGGGACGACTCCGGCAAAGAGACGGAGCGGCCATGGCATGCAAATCTCCTCCGAAGATTTTACAGTTGATGTAGTATGTACCACGCTACCTTTTGTATTAAAGTACCAAGATTTCGGGCCCCCCGAGAAGAACTCAGGGACTGCCCTCTTTTATCTATATGATAAGAACTATGCCTACGAGTATGTTGTTCTTTGTTATGCCGCTTGGCACCGGGTTCGACTAGTCGGCCCGGGGACTTGCCGCCTTGCACTATGAAATGCTTCCTGCAGTCGGACAAGTAGTGTGTGGCACCTAAGCCATCTCCTGTCAGAAGCCGCAACTCGTAGGGCGACTGTCTGGTGGGCAGGAGTAAGGTAGAATGGGCGTCCACATGAAAAATGACTAAGGACTCAAGGCATAAACATAGTTTAGGCTGGCTTCCAGCCTTTTTTACAACCGACTCCTGAGTAGCCGGATCGCCATCTTCTACTCAACTGGCTAAAGAACTGTAAAACGGCTAAGTACTTGCCTTCCCAATGTAGCCAAGTACTTGATCCAGCAGCAGTCCGCAGAGCGGCTGTTCGGCTGGCAAGACGGCAACTAAGGGAAGGCGGCAAAGGAAAAAGTCAAAGGAGCATTAAGCAAGAGGAGATAGAACTCAGATGAATATTTACATAGCAAAGGCCCTTGGCCGGATCTTCCAACAGGAGTTCAAAATACACCCCACGGTTGGAATTGTGCGAATTAACAAGTTCTTCAAAGATTATTAAGCAGATAAAACCAAAGATAAAGTGGCGGCCTAGGAAGCGGCAGACGGGTTCGGAGGATCGGAGGAGTCGGCGGTGCCAGTTGGTGGGCCGGCCGGCTGGTCGGTCTCGGCTTGATCCCCTCTAGTGGTAGCCGGCTCGGCCGGGCACGGCTCGTTGCTGGAGGCACGGTCGAGCTGAGGCTGGCCGTCTGCTCCATCGACTGGTGCCTCCCCTTCGCCTCCCTCCTCCGCCTTGCCTTTCTCCTCGCCGCTAGAGCCGATCACCTCCGCCGAGTCCTCGCCATCGTCTGGATTCATCCCGAACCACTCCAGCGGCGCCTCTTCACCATTTTCAGCCCGCTCCAGGACGAAGACGCTGGTATCAGTGTACTCAGCGATCGACACCGCGCGCTGGACGAGGGCGTCTTCCACGACCGCCAGCTCCGCCTGGGCCTCTAGCCGGAACGTGGCTAGCCGGTACAGATCCAGCCCAGTATACCATGCTTTCACGAACTCCAAGGTCCGGCGTGCTTCGGCCTGGGCCGAGGAGCCTTTCTAGGCCTCAAGACGGCCAACCGCGACCTCCAGCCAGTCGGCAGCCCGACTGGGAGTGCACGGAGCCTGCATTTCTAGCCACAGGGTGGCGATCACCTGGGCGCCGACACGCTGAAGCCGGCGCAGCATCCAGTGGGCCGGCCGAAGGTGAGCCTCAATACTCAGGATCTGCTCGTTAAGAGTTCGGGGGGCATCGGGGGCGATCTCTGCGCCTTCCGCCCTCCACCCTTCATGATCAGGCTCGATGGCCTGGTTGGCGGCCTACGAGTGGCCAGGGAAGAAGTCTGCCAAGACAGAAGAACGAAGCAAGAAGTCAAAAACCAGAAGTCGGCTCGACCAACAGCCGGCGACTCAAAAAAGGAAGACAAGGAGAAACTCACCGTCGACGAGATCCTCGATCTCATGGAAGCCGGTGGCCAGCATCGCTTCCTTGTCAGTCCAGGAGGAGCGCTCGCTCGCGAACTCAGCAAGGAGGGCGGTCTCTTTCTCTTTCGCCTCCTTCTGGGCCTTCTTGAGCAGCTCCTTCTGCTCTGCCAGTTGCACGACCAACAGATCGCGCTTTGCGGCCAACTTGTTGCACTCCTCCCCCTTGGCATGCAGCACAGTGTTGGCCTCACCCAGCTGCTAATGTAGGGTGGCGTTGGCCTCTGAAGAAGAAAAATAAAAAAGGCATCAGCTATCTAAAAGGAAGAAGGTCGCCGGGAAGATCCGGCCCGACTGCTCAGCAGTCGGCCCGAATCTGGGGTACTACAGCCCGCGGGTGCGCCAGTGCGCCCCCGCAGAGAAGGAAGAGAACTCACTCCGGCTGTCCGACAAGTTGGCGGCCAGCTTGGCCAGCTCTTCGACGTTGCGGTTGAAGGTTGTCGCATGAAGATTGTGGTAATCCTGTGACAGAGATTTCGGACAAATGTTAGTACTTGGAACTCGCCGATTGGAGTTCCAAGCCGCCTGCTCAGCAGCCGGCCCGAAACTTGGGGACTACACCCAGTGGGTGCGCTGGCGTGCCCCCACGAAGAAAAACAAGAAACCGAAACAAAGAAAGAGGAAACATACCCGGATGGCTGCTCGTGATGCCAGATGCGCCTTGGTGCAGTTCTGGAGGGCGTCGCCTTCGGCTCGGATCTTGGCCTGGACGTCCACAAGCGCCTGGTTCAGCGGGCCTATCCCGCTTACCCGCACCCACCCAGTGCACGCGGCGCTCGTCGCCTCGGTGTCCAGGATCGTGGAACTTGTGGCGCCGGCTTCCAAGGGGGGCGGCACCGAGGCCACCTTCGCAAGACGGTGGCGTGTCGACGCTTCGACTTGAAGAATCAGGCCCGCCACGACCTCGTCCTCATTCGGCGGCACCGGCGGGTCCGCCGGCTGCCCACCTCGCGCGCTTCCAGATGGCGGTGGTGGCGGCACAATCACGTCTGGCACAAAGGCGTAGCCGCCATCCTCCTCCATGGCCGGGTTCTCGCCGCCGGCTTCCCCAGTCTGCCCCGTGAACTCCGGAGGCGGTGATACAGATCGAACGAGGCGCAGGCCTCCTCCCTGGGATCCTCCTAACTACTCCTGGTCATCGTCAGCGGGCTGCACGTAGTAGTAGGCACCTCCAGAGTAGTAGGAGTCATCATCAAAGGTGGCGTCTGGCTCCTGGACTCCATCATGTGGTCGCAACAACCGGGTAAAGGAAAGGGGAAAAAGGGGGGAACAAGGCAACCGTGAGTACTCATCCAAAGTACTCGCAAGCAAGGAGCTACACTACATATGCATGGTATATGTGTAAAGGGCCATATCGGTGGACTGAACAGCAGAATGCCAGAATAAGAGGGGGATAGCTAATCCTTTCGAAGACCATGCTTATGGCAGCCTCTGTCTTGCAGCATCTAGAAGAGAGTAGACTGTAGTCCTCCAAGCAGCATCGCATAGCATAATCCTACACGGTGATCCCCTCCTTGTCGCCCTGTTAGAGAGCGATCACCGGGTTGTATCTGGCAATTGGAAGGGTGTGTTTTATTAAGTATCTGATTCTAGTTGTCGTAAGGTTAAGGTACAACTCCAAGTCGTCCTGTTACCGAAGATCATGGCTATTCGAATGGATTAACTTCCCTGCAGGGGTGCACCACATTACCCGACACGCTCGATCCCATTTGGCCGGACACACTTTCCTGGGTCATGCCCAGCCGCGGAAGATCAACACGTCGCAGCCCCACCTAGGCACAACAGAGAGGTCAGCACGCCGGTCTAAACCTAAGCGCACAGGG
Organism: Triticum dicoccoides; assembly: GCF_002162155.2. NCBI lineage: Eukaryota > Viridiplantae > Streptophyta > Magnoliopsida > Poales > Poaceae > Triticum > Triticum dicoccoides. The sequence continues at coordinate 597,545,013 of NC_041384.1, forward strand.
GTCTGGGCCCATCGCCCATAGCACACCTGCATGTTGCAAACGCGGCTGGAAGCAGACCTCGCAACCTCCACTACAATGGAAGTCACGTTACGCGGTCTAATCTGGCACGCGCCACTCAGTCGCTGACGTCACGAAGTGCTTCGGCTGATACCACGACACCGGTTGCCCATATCTTGTCCCACGTGGCGGTTAGTGCGTATAAGGTCAATGACCCAACTCAGATCAAATACCAAGATCTCGTTAAGCGTGTTAAGTATCCGCGAACGCCGAACAGGGCTAGGCCCACCTCTGTCCTAGGTGGTCTCAACCTGCCCTGCCGCTCCGCCACAAAGATCCACTCGCGGGTACTCCTACGGGCCGACCCGTCTTTAGTCACCACATGTATCATGTATAAGTATATAGTATATACCCGTGATCACCTCCCGAGTGATCACGGCCTGATAGTATAACATGGCAGCCGGACAAGAATGTAGGGCCACAGATGGAATACTAGCATCCTATACTAAGCATATAGGATAGCAGGTAAAGGTAACAACAGTAGTAACAAGGACGGGCTATGCATCAGGATAGGATAAACGGAAAGCAGTAACATGCTATACTACTCTAATGCAAGTAGTGTAGAAGAGAATAGGCGATATCTGGTGATCAAGGCGGGGGGGGGGCTTGCCTGGTTGCTCTGGCAAGAGAGAGGGGTCGTCAACTCCATAGTTGTACTGGGTAGCAGCGGCGTCGGTCTCGGTGTCTAGCAGAAGAAGAGGGGGAAGAAACAATAAATATTTAAGCAAACAGATGCATAGCGATGCATGACATGACATGTATCGGTGCTAGGGGTGCCCTAACGCGGTAAGAGGTGATACTGGGGAAGGGGGGAACATCCGGGAAAGTATCCCTGGTGTCTCGGGTTTTCGGGCAAAGGAGCCGGAGGGGGAACTTGTGAGTTGGTTATGTTAGGGATGCGCGGCGGGCGAACGGGCTGCGTATCCGGGTTCGTCTCGTCGTTCTGAGCAACTTTCATGTTGAAGATAATTTAATCCGAGTTACGGATTAAAAGATATGATTTTCTAAAGATTTTATTAATTTCTGGAATTTAATTAATTATTTAATTTAATTCAAAAATGGATTTATGACATCAGCATGAGGTCATGCTGACGTTAGCAGTCAACAAGGTTGATAGGTCAACCTGACCAGTGGGTCCCACTATCATACTCTATCAGTAATTAACAGTAGTTAATTAGGTTAATTAGTCATTAGATTAATTAATCTAAATTGTTAATTTAATCAGAATTAATTAAGTTAATTAATTAGTTAAATAATTAATTATCTATTTATTTTTAATATTATTTATTTATTTTTATTATTTTTGTTTCCTTTTTTTAAAACGTTCTAAGGGAGGCGTGGTCCCCGTTTGGCAGTGGCCCAGAGGGCCAAACAGGGGTGGATCGGGCGCGGGTTAGCGGGCGTGCGTGTCTACGGGCACAGGCCCGGCTGGCCGGTCGGAGCCGCGAGGGCCACAGCGAGGCTTCGTCGGCCACCGCAGCGAGCTGCAGCAGCCGCGGGGAAGGGAAACAGCGGCGAGCGCGCACACCGGCGTGGTCGCGGGGTGGCGCGGCGAATCCACTGGTGGACGGCGCCGATGCGGGGTGCAGGGGCGATGGAGGCGAGGGAGCAGGGGCGCGACAGAGGCGAGGGCGCAGGGGGGCGACGGAGGCGAGGGCGCCGTCGACGGGGCGAGTGGCGAGCGGAACGGGGCGAGGGCGTGGGGCAGCAGAGCGGGGGAAGGCGGCCAAGCAGGGTTGGGGCACGGCCACGCACCGGGCGTGGACGGTGGGGGCGCGGTGAATAGTGGAAGGCCCGGGGCGCGGGCGGGCGGCTTGCAGGGCGCGCACAGCGTGGGTGTGGGCGCACGAGCACGCCCGCGCTGTGTTGCGGGCAGGCGAGGTGAGCAAGCGAGGGAGAGGGAGGGAGGTCACAGTGGGGAAGTAGGGACGGCGCAGTGGGCTCAACGGAGGTCGGGTGGGCGACGGGGATGACGACGTAGAGGAGGCAGGCTAGTGGGGGAGC
>NC_041384.1:597547559-597556863 GCF_002162155.2 Triticum dicoccoides
GGAGCACCGGCGACGGGCGGCGGGGCGGCGACGAGGGCCTCCTCCCTCGATCCCGATCCAGTCGGGGGAGAGGGGGGGATATATTTTTGGGAAGAGTGGGGGTTTGTCGGTGGCTAGTGGGGGGAGTGGGGGAGGTTATGGCGCGGGGTGGGCCGGCCGGCTGGGCCGGTTCGACCGGGCCGGCGGAAGTGGCCAGCTGGGCCGGTTAGCCCAGTTGGGCCAAGGGCACTTTTCCTTTTTTTCTTTTTTTCTTTTCTTTTTTCTGTTTTGCATTTTCTTTTCTTTTTCTTTTCTGTTTTATTTCATTTTAATTCATTTAGGCATTTTATAAAAATGTATTAGCTTTATTATAATTACCCAGGCATTTAACTGCACACCCTGAACATTTTAGTTTAATATTTTGAAAACTTTTGCCATTTGACATTAATTTGAATTTGAATTTTGACGCGGTTTCGAATTAACCCGAGATTAACTACGTGACCGAGGTGACATGGCACCATTAATGTGAGATTACTGTAGCATGATTATCCGGGTGTTACAAATCTCCTCCACTACAAGAAATCTCGTCCCGAGATTTAGGAGGTAGAAAGAAACAACACGGGGTATTCATCGCGAAGACGATCCTCGCGTTCCCAGGTAGCTTCATCTTCAGAATGGTGCGACCACTGGACTTTGAGGAAATTGATCGCCTTCTAACGTGTGCGGCGTTCAGCTTGGTCGAGAATGCGGACCGGATGCTCTTTATAGGAGAGGTCCTGTTGCAATTCGAGCACTTCATGATCCACTGCTTGGATTGGGTCCTTGAAGCAGCGTCGGAGTTGTGACACGTGGAACACATCGTGAACCTGAGAAAGGTTTGACGGAAGCTCCAGTTGATATGCAACTTTTGCACGCCTCTCAAGAATAGTGAAAGGACCAATATAGCAGGGAGCTAGCTTTCCCTTGATCCCGAAGCAGTGAGCACCCTTCATTGGTGTAACTCGAAGATAGGCCTTTTCGCCAGGTTGATAGACCATGTCTTTATGATGACGGTCATAATTACTCTTTTGGCGTGACTGAGCAGTCTTGGGATTCTCGCGAATAATGCGGACTTGTTCTTCGGCATGTTGGATAATATCCGGACCAAAGAGTGGATGTTCCCCAGTTTCTGACTAGTTCAGAGGGGTTCGGCACTTTCGTCCATATAACACTTCGAAGGGGGCCATCTTCAGACTAGCTTGATAGCTATTATTATAAGAGAACTCAGCATACGGGAGAGATTCCTCCCATTTCTTGCCGAAGGAAATAACACATGATCGAAGCATGTCTTCGAGAACTTGGTTGACACGTTCAACTTGCCCTTACGACTGGGGATGAAATGCAGTGCTGAATGACAGATGAGTTCCCATAGCTTCTTGGAAACTTGCCCAGAATCTTGAAGTGAATAAGCTGCCACGGTCTGAGCTGCTGACCAATGGAATACCGTGAAGTGAAACAATTCTGGACATGTAGAGAGTTGCAAGCTGACTAGCAGTGATCGTTTCTTTGACCGCCAGAAAATGTGCAACTTTAGAAAGCCGGTCAATGACGACAAGAATAGCATCATTACCTTTGTGCGATTTGGGAAATCCAGTGACGAAGTCCATTTCAACATGGTCCCATTTCCATTCAGGAATAGAGATAGGTTGCAGAGTTCCAGCAGGCCTTTGATGTTCTGCTTTGATACGACGGCAAACGTCACACTCAGCAACATAACGAGCAATGTCTTGCTTCATAATAGACCACCAGAATCTCTGACGGATGTCTTGGTACATCTTTGTACTACCAGGATGGATACATAGAGGTGTATCATGACCTTCTACCATAACTTTCTGAGTCATATCCAGGTTTTCCTTCTTACTCGGAACCACTAGGCAACCTTTGAAGAATAAGGTGCCATCATCAGCAACAGTGCAGAATGAGGGCTTTCCTTCTGCGAGATAACGTTTAATCCTCTCCACTTCATCGTCACATTTCTGTATCCATTTGATGATGTCCACAAAATCTGGTTTCGCAACCAGAGTTTTGAGAGAACCCTTGGGAACAACATGGAGGTTCCGTTTGGGGAAATCTTCGGGAGCGGGAGCGAGTGATCCTAGAGGAACAATATGGAGGTTCAGCTTTCTAAATTCTTCAACAAGCGATGGCTGAACTTTGTGAACCTGGAGGTGGTTGCAGTAAGACTTGCGTCTCAAGGCATCAGCCATTACATTAGCCTTGCCAAGTGTATAGGAAATACCTAAATCAAAGTCCGCAACAATCTCCATCCATCTCTGCTGACGGAGGTTCAGGTCTGGCTGAGTAAACAGATACTTCAGACTTTGGTGGTCAGTGAAGATCTCGCAACGATTATCGAGAAGGTAATGTCGCCACTGCTTCAGTGCATGAATGACAGCAGCAATTTCGAGGTCATGAACTGGGTAGTTCTTTTCGTGAGGGCGCAATTGCTGAGAGGCATAAGCAATCATTTTGCGGTCTTGCATTAGGACACAGCCCAATCCTTGACGGGAAGCGTAAAAATAAATGACGAAGTCCTTCTTAGTATCAGGTGGAGCTAGCACCGGGGCAGAAGTCAACTTGTCTTTGAGTGCCTGGAAGCTTTCCTGACATTTGTCTGTCCATTGGAACTTGACGCCCTTATGCAACAGGTTAGTCAGAGGCCTGGCGATCTTAGAGAAGTTCTCGACAAATCGACGGAAATAGCTGGCGAGACCGAGAAAAATTCTGACTTGCTTGACATTCTTCGGAGGAGTCCAAGCGAAAATAGCCTGAACTCGTTCAGGGTTAACGGCAATACCATCCTTAGATATGACATGCCCAAGATAGGTTACTTCGGGTAGCCAGAATTCACATTTGGAGAACTTGGCATATAGTTGATGCTCTCATAGCTTTTCCAGCACAAGACGAAGATGTTTAGCATGTTCCTCTTCGTTCTTGGAAAATAATAGGATATCATCCAGATAAACCACGACGAACTTGTCGAGGTAATCCATGAATATATAGTTCATCAGACGAGAGAAGGTGGCTGGAGCATTGGTTAAGCCGAAAGACATGACGGTGTACTCGTATGATCCATATCGAGTCACGAAGGCAGTCTTTGGGATATCTTCTTCACGAACACGGATCTGGTGGTAGCCCAACCTCAAGTCGAGTTTAGACAACACTGACGAACCAACCATTGATCAAACAGATCATTGATCCGAGGAAGAGGATACTTGTTCTGAATGGTAGCCTGGTTAATAGGACAGTAGTCTTGGACCAGTCGGTTTGTCCCATCCTTGTTCTTGACAAAGAGAGAAGGTGCTCCCCTAGGAGAGCATCTTTAGCGAATGAAACCACTTCGAAGAGATTTGTCGATTTCCTCCTTAAGCTCAAGGAGTTCATGCGGCGGCATCTTGTAGGGCCGCTTGGCTATAGGAGTGGTGCCTGGTTTCAAGTCGATGACGAATTCGACAACTCTAGCAGGGGGAATCCCTGGAAGTTCTTCAGGAAAGATGTCTTGGAATTCACGAACAACGGGAATGTTTTCAATGCCCTCGAGTGGTGCAGCTTTCAATGCATTCAATGCATAGAGCCTTGCCTTGGCATTTTGAACCAGACGAGCATTGTAGCTTATTATTTCATCAGAAGTGTGTAGCAGATGGACGGTCTTGGTGGCGCAAATGATAGAAGCAGTATGCGCTTTTGACCAATTCATTCCCAGAATGAGATCAATACTACAGGACTTCAGTACGATGGGAGAGACGAGGAATTCCAGTCCTTCGATTTCAACGGGAACGTCGTGACTAACCATAGAGGTTTGACATTGCCCCCCAGGGGTGTGTACCACTAGCGGAGTGTTCATCTCTTCGTATTTAATGCCATGCATGAATGCAAATTCTGCTGATATGAATGAATGCGATGCTCCTGTATCAAATAAAACAGATGCTGGTACTGAATTTACGAGGAGTGTACCTATCACAGTAGCAGGCTGGTCTTGTGCTTCGTTCAGATCAACATGGTTGGCATGAACACGGCCATAAGACTTGGCACTATTGTTGTTGCGGGCCTGGTTGTTTTCACGGCCAGCTGCTGGAAGGGCCAGTTGATTCTGGTTCTGATTCTGATAGTAGTTCCTGGCAAGGTGACCTGGTTGACCACACTTGTAGCACAGACCATTATTGGGAGTGGGGACAGGAGCTCCGGGTGGTGGAGCTGGAAGCCTTGGCTGCCTAGTTGGAGGAGTAGGCAGACGAGGTGCATCATAGGACTGCCTTGGGGCAGGTGCAATCGGCTGGTACATGCTATTGGGAATCCATATCTTGCGCTTCTGCGAGGACGGGCCCGAACATGAGCCCGTGTCACGGTTGTGCCTGTGAGAGCTCTGGTATTCATGCAGACCAGTTTCGACATTGATGGCCTTGTTCACCAAGGTGGCGAAATCAACAAAGTCATGCACTAGAAGTGCGAGCTTGATGTCAGCTTGAAGGCCGTCATGGAACTTCTCCTGCCTACGGGCATCAGTTGCAATGTCCTCTTCAGCATAGCGGGACAAGTCCAGAAACTCCCGCTGATAAGCTTCAACAGTTTTGTTGCCTTCGGTGAGGTTGCAGAACTCACGCTTCTTCCGGTCCATGACTCCCTGAGGAATGAAGCGGGCACGGAAAGCAGCTTGGAAGTCTGGCCAGGTGATGATCGTTCCAACTGGCAGAGTACGCCTATGGCTGTCCCACCATTGAGCTGCGGGTCCCTTCAGGAAGAAGGAAGCAAAGGTGACATAGCTGGCAGGGGCTACATCAGCAGACTCCATTTCATAGGTGATGTCACGGAGCCAGGCATCAGCATCCAGAGGCTGAGTTGAGCTGCGGTACACTGTTGGGTTCAGGCGCAGGAAATCCTGCAGAGTTACTGGGGCTGGCTGCTGGATCATATTAGGGCGAGGAAACTAAGCCATCACATTCTCCATGAACTGGTGATTCATCTCAAGCTGTTGGATCATACCAGCCATGTACTAAGGTGGTGGTGGGAAGTTGCCACCACGACCACGACCACCTAGTCTAACCATCCTGCTAATATATAACAGGGGTAGTTCAGCATTGAGAAATTTGCAAGGACAAGAATCATTCATGATGAAACATGCATAATGAAAGGATCACAATAGATACTACATAGTAGTCGACATATCTTACAAAAGGGATCATGCATAGAGTTCGGTACACAAAGTTCAGTACATAGACTAAGACATCATAGGCGGCACGCAGGCTTGCGGCGAATGCATCTAACACTAACAAGCAGGTCTACATCAGTCCCACGCAGTACTACGGAGGTAGCTGTAGCCTGAAAGCTGGTAGTGTGTCATCGGGAACTCCACGTAGGCAACCTGGGGTCCGCGGGTACTCTGATGCAGAACCCGACGCTCAAGTGGTAGCAAAGGACCAAGTGGGGGAGAGTAGCCTCCCACATCTGGCCAGCCGACACCCTGGGGCATCACGGTCCTGGCTGGGTAGATCGCAGAACGCGGCAATTCTCTAGATCCGACAAAGGGGTGCAACAGCGTCAGAGCACGGTAGCGGTGCTGACGGGTGGTGTAAAACTCGTGGCGAAGAGCTCGGTTAGCTCGATCCAGCCCATCAGCATGCAGAACCAGGTTCTGATGATAGATGGGATCTCGGGTGACAATGGAGTAGGCAGCAGTGTAGTAACCCTCTGCACCAACATCAGATGCAATAGCAATGTGCCTGAAGGGGGAGGTGTCCAACTCTCGATACTCTCTACGAAGGCGTGTCAGAGCAACATAAGTAGCATCATGAACTGCCATATCGATGGTCACTCCAACACCATGAGCGGTGTGCAACACAGCAGTGGAGTCATACTCCCGAGAGTAGAGGTGGACGATGGCACGGTACTGCTCCTGGTTAAAGTCCTGGTACTCCTTGAAGACGGTGTACTCAGGGTGCCAGCGATAAGCCAGATAGGTCATCATCTCAGCTAGCACAGCAGGTGATCCCGAGGCACCAATGGCCGTCGTGTGACGCACGACCTGCCTCGTGGGTTCCATTTGAAAGCAAAGATGTTTCAAAGGAGTCAAATGACAGTGTGGAAATTGTTCAAAATAATATTCTAAGGAATAACTATGGCTTTTATCCAACTTTGGGGTGAATGTCGTCATGGGACCCTAGTGTTAGAGTTAGTAAATTCATTTAACCCGAGTAGAAGAGAGTTCAGAGTCCCAGAGTAAAGGTCAAGGAGTAAAAGATCCTAGTACCACCTGATGGCGAAGTGGGCCCATAAGACACACAACCATGTTAGTAAAAAGTTTTTGCAATGTCTCGACTCGACTTCGGCCAAGGAGTGTGGAAGGGGGATTCCTACAGGCAGTCGGCTCTGATACCAACTCGTGACGCCCCTGATTCAATCGTACACTAATCATGCATGCAAATGTGTATGATAAAGATCAGGGACACACGGGAAGATATCACAACACAACTCTAAAACATAAATAAGTCATACAAGCATCATAATACAAGCCAGGGGCCTCAAGGGCTCGAATACAAGTGCTCGATCATAGACGAGTCAGCGAAAGCAACAATATCTGAGTACAGACATAAGTTAAACAAGTTTGCCTTAAGAAGGCTAGCACAAACGGGGATACAGATCGAACGAGGCGCAGGCCTCCTGCCTGGGATCCTCCTAACTACTCCTGGTCGTCGTCAGTGGGCTTCACGTAGTAGTAGGCACCTCCAGATTAGTAGGAGTCGTCGTCGAAGGTGGCGTCTGGCTCCTGGACTCCATCGTCTGGTCACAGCAACCGGGTAAAGGAAAGGGGAAAAAGGGGGAACAAGGCAACCGTGAGTACTCATCCAAAGTACTCGCAAGCAAGGAGATATACTACATATGCATGGGTATATCTGTAAAGGGCCATATCGGTGGACTGAACTGCAGAATGCCAGAATAAGAGGGGGATAGCTAATCCTGTCGAAGACTACACTTCTGGCAGCCTCTGTCTTGCAGCATGTAGAAGAGAGTAAACTGAAGTCCTCCAAGCAGCATCGCATAGCATAATCCTACCCGGTGATCCCCTCCTCGTCGCCCTGTTAGAGAATGATCACCGGGTTGTATCTGGCACTTGGAAGGGTGTGTTTTATTTAGTATCCGATTCTAGTTGTCATAAGGTCAAGGTACAACTCCAAGTCGTCTTGTTACCGAAGATCACGGCTATTCAAATAGATTAACTTCCCTGCAGGGGTGCACCAGATTACCCGACACGCTCGATCCTATTTGACCGGACACACTTTCCTGGGTCATGCCCGGCCGTAGAAGATCAACACGTCGCAACCCCACCTAGGCACAATAGAGAGGTCAGCACGCCGGTCTAAACCTAAGCGCATAGGGGTCTGGGCCCATCGCCCATAGCACCCCTGCACGTTGCGAACGCGGCCGGAAGTAGACCTAGCAACCTCCAGTACAACGGAAGTCATGTTACGTGGTCCAATCTGGCGCGTGCCGCTCAGTCGCTGACGTCACGAAGTGCTTCGGCTGATACCACGACGCCGGTTGCCCATATCTTGTCCCACGTGGCGGTTAGTGCGTATAAGGTCAACAACCCAACTCAGATCAAATACCAAGATCTCGTTAAGCATGTTAAGTATCCGCGAACGCCGAACAGGGCCAGGCCCACCTCTCTCCTAGGTGGTCTCAACCTGCCCTGCCGCTCCGCCACAAAGATCCACTCGCGGGTACTCCTACGAGCCGACCCGTCTTTAGTCACCACATGTATCATGTATAAGTATATAGTATATACCCGTGATCACCTCCCGAGTGATCACGGCCCGATAGTATAGCATGGCAGACGGACAAGAATGTAGGGCCACAGATGGAATACTAGCATCCTATACTAAGCATGTAGGATAGCAGGTAAAGGTAACAACAGTAATAACAAGGATAGGCTATGCATCAGGATAGGATAAACGGAAAGCAGTAACATGCTATACTACTCTAATGCAAGCAGTGTAGAAGAGAATAGGCGATATCTGGTGATCAAGGGGCGGGGGCTTGCCTGGTTGCTCTGGCAAGAGAGAGGGGTCGTCAACTCCGTAGTCGTACTGGGTAGCAGCGGCGTCGGTCTCGGTGTCTAGCGAAAGAAGAGGGGGGAGAAACAATAAATATTTAAACAAACAGATGCATAGCGATGCATGACATGACATGTATCGGTGCTAGGGGTGCCCTAACGCGGTAAGAGGTGATACCGAGGAAGGGGGGAACATCCGGGAAAGTATCCCCGGTGTTTCGCGTTTTCTGGCAGAGGAGCCGGAGGGGGAAGTTGCGAGTTGGATATGTTTGGGTTGCGCGGCGGACGAACGGGCTGCATATCCGGGTTCGTCTCATCGTTCTGAGCAACTTTCATGTTGAAAATAATTTAATCCGAGTTACAGATTAAAAGATATGATTTTCTAAAGATTTTATTAATTTATGGAATTTAATTAATTATTTAATTTAATTCAAAAATGGATTTATGACATCAGCATGAGGTCATGCTGACGTCAGCAGTCAACAGGGTTGACTGGTCAACCTGACCAGTGGGTCCCACTATCATACTGTGTCAGTTAATTAACAGTAGTTAATTAGGTTAATTAGTCAGTAGATTAATTAATCTAAATTGTTAATTTAATAAGAATTAATTATGTTAATTAATTAATTATCTATTTATTTCTATTATTTATTTATTTTTATTATTTTTGTTTCCCTTTTTAAAACATTTTGAGGGGGGCGTGGGCCCTGTTTGGGAGTGGCCTAGAGGACCAAACGGGGGCGGATCGGGCGCAAGTTAGCGGGCGCGTGGGCGTGCGCGTCTACGGGCACAGGCCTGGCTGGCCGGTCGGAGCCGTGAGGGCCGCAGCGGGGCTCCGTCGGCCACCGCAGCGAGCTGCAGCAGCCACGGGGAAGGGAAACAGCGGCGAGCGTGCATGCTGGCGTGGTCGCGGGGTGGTGCGGCGAATCCATCGGTGGATGGCGCCGATGCGGGGTGCAGGGGCGACGGAGGCGAGGGAGCAGGGGCGCGACGGAGGCGAGGGCGCATGGGGGCGATGGAGGCGAGGGCGCTGTCGACGGGGCGAGCAGCGAGCGGAACGGGGCGAGGGCGAGGGGCAGCAAAGCGGGGGGAGGCAGCCCAGCGGGGTCGGGGTGCGACCATTCACCGGGCGTGGACGGCGGGGGCGCGGCGAATAGAGGAAGGCCCAGGGCACGGGCGGGCGGCTTGCAGGACACGCGCGAGCGGCGATGGGCGCGCACGACGCGGCTGTGGGCGCAT
>NC_041384.1:597557510-597589273 GCF_002162155.2 Triticum dicoccoides
CGGCGACGGGCGGCGGGGCGGCGACGATGGCCTCCTCCCTCAATCCCGATCCAGTCGGGGGAGAGGGGGGAGATATTTTTGGGGAGAGTGGGGGTGTGTCGGTGGCTAGTGGGGGGAGTGGGGGGAGGTTATGGCGCGGGGGTGGGCCGGCCAGCTGGGTCGGTTCGACCGGGCCGGCGGAAGTGGCCAGCTGGGCCGGTTGGCCCAGTTGGGCCAGGGGCACTTTTCCTTTTTTTTGTTTTTTTCGTTTCTGTTTTCTGTTTTGCATTTTCTTTCCTTTTTATTTTCTGTTTTATTTCATTTTAATTCATTTAGGCATTTCATAAAAATGTATTTGCTTTATTATAATTACCCAGGCATTTAACTGCACACTCCAAACATTTTAGTTTAATATTTTGAAAACTTTTGCCGTTTGACATTAATTTGAATTTGAATTTTGACGCGGTTTCGAATTAACCTGAGATTAACTATAGTGACCGAGGTGACATGGCACCATTAACGTGAGATTACTGTAGCATGATTATCTGGGCGTTACAGGGCATGGTACTGGCGAAAGTTGTGCGGCACAAGAGAGGCTAGCAATGGTGGAAGGGTGAGAGTGCGTATAATCCATGGACTCAACATTAGTCATAAAGAACTCACATACTTATTGCAAAAATCTACAAGTCATCAAACCCAAAGCACTACACGCATGCTCCTAGGGTGATAGATTGGTAGGAAAAGACCATCGCTCGTCCCCGACCACCACTCACAAGGAAGGCAATCAAAGAAACACCTCATGCTTCAAATTTGTCACACAACGGTTACCATACGTGCATGCTACGGGACTTGCAAACCCCAACACAAGTATTTCTCAATTTCACAATTACTCAACTAGCACGACTCTAATATCACTATCTTGAAATCTCAAAACAATTATCAAGTATCAAACTTCTCATAGTATTTAATGCACTCTATATGGAAGTTTTATTATAGCCATGTTGAATGCCCATATTAGGACTAATTTTATAACCAAAGCAAATTACCATGCTGTTCTAAAAGACTCTAAAAATGATATAAGTGAATCATGAGAGATCAATAATTTCTATAAGATAGAACCACCACCGTGCTCTAAAAAGATATAACCGAAGCAATAGAGCAAAATTATCTAGCTCAAAAGATATAAGTGAAGCACATAGAGTATTCTAATAAATTCCGATTCATGTGTGTCTATCCCAAAAGGTGTGCCTTCTGGGGCATCCCCAAGCTTAGGCTTTTGTTTGTCCTTTAATTTTACCTTGGGGTTCCTTGGGCATCCCCAAGCTTAGGCTTGCCACTCCTTATTCCAAATCAATCAAATCTTTACCCAAAAACTTGAAAACTTCACAACACAAAACTTAAACAGAAAATCTCATGAGCTCCGTTAGTATAAGAAAACAAACCATCACTTTAAGGTACTGTAATGAACTCATTCTTTATTTATATTGGTGTTAAACTACTGTATTCCAACTTCTCTATGGTTCATACCCCCCGATACTAGCCATAGATTCGTTAAAATAAGCAAACAACACACAAAAAACAGAATCTGTCAAAAACAGAACAGTCTGTAGTAATATGATTCATACTCATACTTCTGTAACTCTAAAAATTCTGAAATAAATTGGTAGACATGAGTAATTTCTCTATAAATCATCTGAAAAAAGAATCAACCTCAAATCACTCTCCAGTAAAAAAATGGCATCTATTCTCGTGAGCACAAAAGTTTCTGTTTTTTACAGCAAGATTGCAAAGACTTCACCCAAGTCTTCCCAAAGGTTCTACTTGGCACACACAATAATTAAAACATAAAAACACATCTAAAAATAGTCTAGATTAATAATTTATTATTAAACAGGAACAAAAAGAAAGGAACAAAAACAAAATTGGGTTGCCTCCCAACAAGCGCTATCGTTTAACGGCCCTAGCTAGGCATAAAAACAAGAATAGATCTAGGTATTATCATATTTGGCATGCAATCCATAAGTGGCTCTCATAATTGATTCATAATGTAATTTAATTTTGTTTCTAGGAAAGTGTTTCATTCCTTTCCTTAACGGAAATTGGAATCTAATATTTCCTTCTTTCATGTCAATAATTGCAGCAATCGTTCTAAGGAAAAGTCTACCAAGAATAATAGGACATGTAGGATTGCAATGTATATCAAGAACGATGAAATCTACGGGCACATAATTCCTATTAGCAATAATAAGAACATCATTAATTCTTCCCATAGGTTTCTTAATGGTGGAATCTGCAAGTTGCAAATTTAAAGAACAATCATCAAATTCACGGAAACCTAACACAACACAACGTTTCTGGAATTGTGGAAACACTAGCACCCAAGTCACACAAAGCATAGCATTCATAATATTTAATCTTAATTTTAATAGTGGGTTCCCACTCATCATTAAGTTTTCTAGGAATAGAAACTTCTAGTTCAAGCTTTTCTTCATAAGATTGCATTAAAGCATCAACGATATGTTAAGTAAAGGCCTTATTTTGATCATAAGCATGAGCAGAATTTAACACAGACTGCAACAAGGAAATACAATATATCAAAGAGCAATTATCATAATTAAATTCCTTGAAATCCAAAATAGTGGGTTCAATACTAAGTAAAGTTTTGACCTCTTCAATCCCACTTTTATTAATTTTAGCATCAAGATATAAAAACTCTGAATCATTGGGACGCCTTTTAACTAAAGTTGACTCATCTATAGTACCATATTTATAAAGATTCATTTTGGAAAACAAAGATTTAATAGGAGACACATCAATCACTTTTAGATCTTCATCTTTATTATCATGAAAACCAGAAGAACACGCTTTCACAAAGCACTCTTTTTTAGCACGCATCCTAGCGGTTCTTTCTTTACACTCATCAATGGAAATTCTCATGGCTTTGAGAGACTCATTGATATCATGCTTAGGTGGAATAGATCTAATTTTCAAAGAATCAACATCAAGAGAAATTCTATCAACATTCCTAGCCAACTCATCAATCTTAAGCAATTTTTCCTCAATCAAAGCATTGTAATTATTTTGCGAATTCATAAATTCTTTAACACTAGTCTCAAAATTAGAGGGCATCTTATTAAAATTTCCATAAGAGTTGTTGTAGGAATTACCATAATTATTAGAGGAATTATTAGGAAACGGCCTAGAACTAAAGTTTCCTCTATACGCTTTGTTACCAAAATTGTTCCTACCAACAAAATTCACATCCACAGATTCATTACTATTCTCAATCAAAGTGGACAACGGCATATCATTAGGATCAGAAGAAACACTCTTATTAGCAAAAAATTTCATAAGTTCATCCATCTTTCCACTCAAAACATTAATCTCTTCCATCGCATGAACTTTTTTACTAGTGGATCTTTCGGTGTGCCATTGAGAAGAATTAACCATAATATTATCTAGGAGTTTAGTAGCTTCTCCTAAAGTGATATCCATAAAAGTGCCTCGCGCGGCCGAATCTAAAAGGTTTCTAGAGGCAAAATTCAATCCGGCATTTTTTGTATAATCATCCATAAATTCAAACCATGTGTAGGGCAATTACATATCATTAATTTTATCATCTCCCAAGCTTGTGCAACATGCTCATGATAAAGTTGCTTAAAATTCATAATATCGTTCCTAAAAGAGATGATCTTAGCGGGAGGAAAATACTTAGAGATGAAAGCATCTTTGCATTTATTCCATGAATCAATACTATTCTTAGGCAAAGGAGAGAACCAAGTTTTAGCACGATCTCTAAGAGAAAACGAAAATCGCTTTAATTTAACAATATCATTATCCACATCTTTCTTCTTTTGCATATCACACAAATCAACAAAGTTGTTTAGATGGGTTGCAGCATCTTCACTAAGAAGGCCAGAAAATTGATCTCTCATGACAAGATTCAACAAAGCAACATTAATTTCACAAGATTCAACATCGGTAATAGGAGCAATCAGAGTGCTAATAAAATCATTGTTGTTGGTATTGGACAACTCACACAATTTAATATTATATTGAGCCATCATGACAAACAATCCGACACACAAGCACACAAGAAGCAAGCGAAAAGAAACGGACGGGAAAGAGGCGAAGAAAAGGCAAAGGTGTTTGAAAATCGTTTTAGAAGTGGTGGAGAGGAAAACGAGAGGCGAATGGCAAATAATGTAATGCGAGGGAGAAGCGTTTGTGATGGGTACTTAGTATGTCTTGACTTGAGCGTAGATCTCCCTGGCAACAGCGCCAGAAATCCTTCTTGCTACCTCTTGAGCATGCGTTGGTTTTTCCTTGAAGAGGAAAGGGTGATGCAGCAAAGTAGCTTAAGTATTTCCCTCAGTTTTTGAGAACCAAGGTATCAATCCAGTAGGAGACTACACGCAAGTCACCTAGTACCCGCACAGACAACCAAGAACCTTGCAACCAATGCGATAAAGGGGTTGTCAATCCCTTCACAGCCAATCGCAAAAGTGAGATCTGATAAAGATAGTAAGATAAATATTTTTGGTATTTTTCTTGTATAGATTGGAAAATAAAGATTGCAAAATAAATAAATAGTAAACTAGAATTGTAGATCGGAAACTTATATGATGGAAAATAGACCCGGGGGACATAGGTTTCACTAGTGGCTTATCTCATGATAGCATATATTACGGTGGGTGAGCAAATTACAGATGAGCAATTGATAGAAAAGCGCATAATTATGAGAGTATCTAGGCATGATCATGAATATAGGCATCACATCCGCGTCAAGTAGACCGAAACGATTCTGCATCTACTACTATTACTCCACACATCGACCGCTATCCAGCATGCATCTAGAGTATTAAGTTGATAAGAACAGAGTAACACATTAGGCAAGATGACATGATGTGGAGGGATAAACTCAAGCAATATGATATAAACCCCATCTTTTTATCCTTGATGGCAACAATACAATACGCGCCTTGCTGCACCTGCTGTCACTAGGAAAGGACACGGCAAGATTGAACCCAAGGCTAAGCACTTCTCCCATTGCAAGAAAGATCAATCTAGTAGGCCAAACTAAACTGATAATTCGAATAGACTTGCAAAGATAACAAATCATGCATATAAGAATTCAGAGAAGAACCAAATATTATTCATAGATAAACTTGATCATAAATCAACAATTCATCGGATCTCGGCAAACACACAGCAAAAGAGTATTACATCGAATAGAGCTCCAAGAACATCGAGGAGAGCTTTGTATTGAGAACCAAAGAGAGAGAAGAAACCATCTAGCTAATAACTATGGACCCGAGGGTCTGTGGTAAACTACTCACACATCATCGGAGAGGCTATGGTGTTGATGTAGAAGCCCTCCGTGATCGATTCCCCCTCTGGCAGATCATTGGTAAAGGCCCCAAGATGGGATCTCACGAGTACAGAAGGTTGCGGCGGTGGAAAAGTGGTTTCATGGCTCCCCCTAATGTTTTTAGGGTATAAGAGTATATATAGGCGAAAGAAGTACGTCGGTGGAGCTCCATGGGGCCCACGAGGGTGGGGGTGCACCTACCCCCCTGGGCACGCCCTCCTGCCCCATGGCCGCCTCGCGGAGTTCCCGACTTCAACTCCAAGTCTTCTAGATTGCGTTTGTTCCAAGAAAGATCATCGCGAAGGTTTCATTCCGTTTGGTATTCCTTTTCTTGAAAACATTGAAATAGGCAAAAAAACAGAAACTGGCACTGGGCCTCCGGTTAATAGGTTAGTCCCAAAAAATAACATAAAGGAGCATATTAAAGCCCATTAAACATGAAAAACAGATAATATAATAGCATGGAACAATCAAAAGTTATAGATACATTGGAGACGTATCAATACTCTTCGGCAACTAGGACCTGGGTCCATCTGTCGTTGAGTGTATCCTGTTCAGCTTGGAGCTTGCTTCTTCTTTTTCATGCTTCTCGCAGTAGAGATTAGCTGGCACTTAAAGTGCTCCTGCTCAGGTGGTTCCTCTGGCACGATGAAGTCTTTTTCGCCGAGGCTCACATCATCCTTGGAGAGTGGTAGATAGTTACTATCCTCTGAGTCATCGTTCCCGACCAGATCGTTAGGGTTTACTTGCCCCTCTTCCCAATCATCCTGTTTGGATGTTGGTTCGATGGGGGCTTCGGGGTCTTCGGCATTCTCCAGAGTGTTAATGTCTCCAGTGCTGGTATTACTGTCTTTTTCGCGACGCGATTTTGAATGGCGCTGCGGATGTTGACAAGCTCGTCCTCGACTAGATCCTTCCTGCCATCGCCGTCATCTTCTTTGGGTGTGTCCACCATATACACGTCATATGTGGAGGTGGCCTTCCAACGTCCGGTAAACGACGGGTCTTGGCCTTGTTCGTCTCCGGCATCGTCGTTCATGCTGGCGATGTCTTCGGAGGCGTAGTCCAGCATGACAGTTAATTCCTCGACAGTGGCTATGAAGTGGGTGGTGGGTGGGACGCAAAATTCCCCGCTCTCAGCCCCTAGACCGGGCTGGGCATAGTTCAGAAGTGATTCCTCTTTGATAGCGAGGGATCGCATTAAGTCTAGAGCCTCGTTTAAGAGTGAGGTTGGGATGGGGGAACGAGAGTCCATGGAGCTAGGCCGGACAGGAGTCTCCTTGCCATGCTCGCGTGACATGGACCCGGGAGTTCGGAGCTGGTATCCGGGGACGAGTTCGACTTTCCAATGGTGAGGGGAATCCGGTTCGACTCCGGGCTTGCCGAAGACACAGTCCCCTCTAGATATGCGGTAGTAAGCTCCATAATTGTAGAGAGTCCGATGGGCTCGAAACTCCCATCTTCGGACCTGGTAGTCTGCTCTGGATCTAAGGCCAGAGCGGTGGTCGAGGTCGCGAACCCTTCAAAGATCAAGTCTCCTCGGATATCAGCGACATAATTCAGGCTCCCGAATCTGATCTGATGACCGGGGCCGTAGCTGTCAAACTACTCAAGGCGACCAACCGAGTCGGCATGCAAAGTGAAGTCGTCGACTACAAAAAGTTGACTAGGGAGGAAGGTCAACACGGCAGGCGGCTGCAGCAGCAAGAAGTGAATGCAGTAGCGTCAGAGACACCAGAGTTCCTGCATTGGTCTGAGAAGGCCATCAGCTAGAGCAGAGCTGACCACCCGGAGGTGATGCCGAGTCCAGGCTCCTACGCCTTGGTTTTGGATGCCACCTTCGCCACAGATAGACGAGCTGCTCGTTTCTCCCGAGTTCTGATAGACGGCGGCAGCAACATCAACATCCTGTACAAGGACACCATGGAGAAGTTAGGAATCAAGCAAAGACAGCTTTAGAACAGCCGGACTGTATTCCATGGCATAGTTCCTGGCCTTTCCTGCTCACCGATCGGCAAGATCCTGATAGATGTCCTCTTCAGAGACAAAGATCATTTCCGCCGAGAGTCAGTGTGGTTTGAGGTGGTGGATCTCGAGAGCCCATACCATGCGTTACTTGGCTGACCTGCCCTGGCCAAGTTCATGGCCGTCCCCCACTATGCCTACCTCAAGATGAAGATGTCGAGTTCCAAGGGGATCCTGACCATAGCCGGCGACTACAGGAAGTCGTCCGCCTGTGCGGCTGAGAGCAGTCGGCTAGCCGAGTCCCTCGTGATCGCAACTGAGAAGCGGCTCCTTGACCGGGTTGTGGCGATGGCAGGAAAGAAGCCGGAAATGTCGCCCGATCCCAAGGAGTCGGAAGCTGAGGGCTCGTTCAAGCCGGCCAAAGAAACAAAGAAGATACCCTTGGACCCAGAGCACCCAGAGAGGTACGCTGTCGTAAGTACAAACCTCGACAGCAAATAGGAAGGCGAGCTCGTCGATTTCCTCTGTGAGAATCGGGACATCTTCGCATGGTCCCCCAAAGACATGCCAGGAGTTCCGACGGAATTCGCCGAGCACAAGTTACATGTCCGTTCCGATGTCAAGCCAGTCAGGCAGCCCTTGCGCCGCCTATCAGAAGAGAAGAGAAGAGTTGTTGGAGAAGAGATAGCCCGACTTCTAGTAGCCGGCTTCATCATGGAAGTGTTCTTTCCAGAGTGGCTAGCCAACCCAGTCCTGGTGCTGAAGAAGAACAAGCAATGGGGAATGTGTATTGACTACACTAGCCTCAACAAAGCATGCCTGAAGGACCCATTCTCTTTGCCAAGGATCGACCAAGTGATAGACTCCACAGCCGAATGCGAGCTGTTGAGTTTCTTAGATGCATATTCAGGATATCACCAGATCAAGTTGAACCCGGTAGACAGACTGAAGATCGCCTTCATCACGCCGTTTGGAGCCTTCTGCTACTTGACCATGATGTTCGGCTTAAGGAATGCCGGCGCCAAATTTCAACGTTGCATGCAGAAGTGCCTCCTCAAGAAACTCGGTAGAAACGCCCACGTTTACATGGACGATGTGGTGGTGAAGACGGAGAAGCGTGGAACGCTGCTGGAAGACCTCAAGGAGACCTTTGAGAATCTGCGCCGGTTTCAGATCAAGCTCAACCCAGAGAAATGCGTCTTCGAAGTACCAGCTGGCCAGCTTCTTGGCTTCCTGGTCTCTGAACGCGGCATAGAGTGCAACCCCATGAAGATCAAGGCCATTGAAAGTACGGAAGTACCCAACCGACTGCTGGACATGCAGAAGTTTACCGGCTGTTTGGCATCCATCAGCTGATTCATCAGTCGGCTGGGCGAGAAGGCTCTCCCCTTATACCAACTCATGAAGAAGACCACTTTTTTCGAGTGGAACCATAAGGCGGACGAAGCCTTTCTCCAGTTGAAGAAGATGTTGACTACTCCACCTGTTCTGGCGACTCCGACTCCCAAGGAGCCCATGCTCCTATACATCGCCGCCACCAGCCGAGTAGTCAACACAGTTATTGTGGTAGAGCGCAAAGAGGAAGGCAAGGCACTACCCAGAGACCGGTGTATTACTTGAGCGAAGTACTGTCGACCTCCAAGCAAAACTACCCCCACTACCAGAAGATGTGCTACGGCGTACACTTTGCCACCAAGAAGTTGAAGCCTTACTTTCAAGAGCATCCAATCACTGTGGTCTGCACAGCTCCACTAGCCGAGATCATTGTAAGGCGAGATGCTTCAGGCCGAGTGGCCAAATGGGCCATAGAGTTGGCCCCCTACACCATCTACTACCAGCCTCGCACCGCCATCAAGTCGCAAGCATTAGCCGACTTCCTTGTCGACTGGGCTGAGACCCAGTACCTGCCGCCAGCGCCTGACTCCACCCATTGGCGGATGCATTTTGATGGCTCCAAGATGCGCACCGGTTTGGGAGCCAACATCGTCCTCACCTCTCCCAATGGTGACAATCTCAAATATGTGCTGCAAATCCATTTTGCCGCCTCCAACAACGTCACCGAATACGAGGCGCTCATTCACGGGCTCAGGCTTCCCAAAGAACTCGGCATTCGCCGGATCCTGTGTTATGGCGACTTCGACTTGGTGGTCCAGCAGTCATCTGACGACTTGGACGCCAAAGATGCAAACATGGCGAGCTGCCGCTTCCTCGTGCATCAACTCAGTGGATATTTTGAGGGGTGTGAGTTCCTCCATGTGCCAAGAGACGACAACGACCAAGCAGACGCCCTGGCACGAATCTGCTCCACCCGTCTAGCAATACCGTCCGGCGTCGCCCTTCAACGCCTCCTCAAGCCGTCTGTCAAGCCTTCAATGGAATCAGACTCCATCTTTGTGTCGGCTCCTCCTGATGAAGTTGGATCCGACTCAAGAGCCCCAGCAGACGGCATGAGAATTTTGGCAGGCGGCTCCGGGATCGCGGCAGTCAAAGCCGGCTCGGGGACTTCAGAACCCGGCCCGGGGATCGCGGCGGTCAGCCCAGAGACTTCAGAGCTCGGCCCAGGGACTATGCCAATCGGCCCGGGGACTTCATCGATCTAGCAAGCAGCTGCCGACTCCAACTCGCTGCCTCCCGGCCTAGCCGCCCTCGTCCAAGTCGTAGTTCTGACAGTCGAAGAAATGGCAGCACCCTCATGGGCCCAGCCTATCCTCAAATTCCTGGTGAGCAAAGAGCTGCCAACTGATGAGATCTTAGCTCGGCAAGTGCAACGCCGGGCAGCAACCTACACCATAGTCAACAGAGAGCTTGTAAGGCGCAGTGTCACTGGCGTCTACCAGCACTGCATGGAGCCAGAGGAAGGCCAAGCAATTCTCAAAGACATCCATCAAGGCGAGTGCGGCCACCATGCGGCTTCAAGAGCACTCGTCGCCAAAGCCTTCCGACATGGTTTCTTCTGGCCGACTACCTTAGAAGATGCCAAGGACTTGGTCCAAAAATACAAAGGGTGCCAGAAGTTCCGCTCCAAGCCGCATCAGCCGGCTTCTGCACTCAAGACTATCCCCATTGCCTGGCCCTTTGCTGTTTGGGGCCTGGACATGGTGGGACCATTCAAGACAGCACGAGGTGGCCTGACTCACTTACTTGTCGCCGTGGACAAGTTCACCAAGTGGATAGAAGCAAAGCCGATCAAGAAGCTGAATGGTCCGACTGCCGTAACTTTCATCTCCGACATCACAATTCGGTACGGCATACCACACAACATCATCACCGACAACGGCACAAATTTTGCCAAAGGTGCCTTGGCCCGTTTCTGCGCGACGCAGGGCATCCGACTGGACTTAGCGTCCGTTGCCCATCCATAGTCAAA
Organism: Triticum dicoccoides; assembly: GCF_002162155.2. Taxonomy (NCBI): domain Eukaryota; kingdom Viridiplantae; phylum Streptophyta; class Magnoliopsida; order Poales; family Poaceae; genus Triticum; species Triticum dicoccoides. Next base: position 597,568,193 of record NC_041384.1, read on the forward strand.
CGGCCAGGTAGAGCTAGCAAACGGCCTCATCCTGTCCGGCATCAAGCATCGACTGGTCGAGCCTCTAGAGCGTTCAGCCGGCTCTTGGCTTGATGAGTTTCCAGCCGTCCTCTGGAGTTTGCGCATAACTCCAAACAAGTCAACCAGCTTCACGCCTTTCTTCCTCGTCTACGGTGCCGAAGCCGTCATCCCAACGGACATAGAGTTCGACTCCCCATGAGTCACCATGTACATCGAGGAGGAAGTAGAAGAAGCACGCCAAGACGGCATCGATCTGCTAGAAGAGGGCCGACTGTTGGCACTCAGCCGGTCCAGCATCTACCGGCAGAGCCTGCGCCGATACTACAACAGGAAGGTCAAGCCGAGATCTTTCCAAGAAGGAGACCTTGTGGTCCAGCTGATCCAGCGAACAACCGGCCAGCACAAGCTCTCAGCACCTTGGGAAGGCCCTTTCATCATCAGTAAAGTGTTGGGCAACGACTCCTACTACCTGATCGATGCTTAGAAGCCCCGAGCACGCAAGAGGGACGACTCCGGCAAAGAGACGGAGCGTCCATGGAATGCAAATCTCCTCCGAAGATTTTACAGTAGATGCTGTATGTACCATGCTACCTTTTGTATTAAAGTACCAAGATTTCGGGCCCCCCGAGAAGAACTCAGGGACTGCCCTCTTTTATCTATATGATAAGAATTATGCCTACGAGTATGTTGTTCTTTGTTATGCCGCTTGGCACCGAGTTCGACTAGTCGGCCCGGGGACTTGCCGCCTTGCACTATGAAATGCTTCCTGCAGTCGGACAAGTAGTGTGTGGCACCTAAGCCATCTCCTGTCAGAAGCCGCAGCTCGTAGGGCGACTGTCTGGTGGGAAGCAGTAAGGTAGAATGGGCGTCCACATGAAAAATGACTAAGGACTCATGGCATAAACATAGTTTAGGCTGGCTTCCAGCCTTTTTTACAACCGACTCCTAAGTAGCCGGCTCGCCATCTTCTACTCAACTTGCTAAAGAACTGTAAAACGGCTAAGTACTTGCCTTCCCAATGTAGCCAAGTACTTGATCCAGCAGCAGTCCGCAGAGCGGCTGTTCGGCTGGCAAGACGGCAACTAAGGGAAGGCGGCAAAGGAAAAAGTCAAAGGAGCATTAAGCAAGAGGAGATAGAACTCGGATGAATATTTACATAGCAAAGGCCCTTGGCCGGATCTTCCAACAGAAGTTCAAAATACACCCCGCGGGTGGAATTCTGCGAATTAACAAGTTCTTCAAAGACTATTAAGCAGATAAAACCAAAGATAAAGTGGCGGCCTAGGAAGCGGCAGACGGGTTCGGAGGATCGGAGGAGTCGGCGGTGCTAGTTGGTGGGGCGACTGGCTGGTCGGTCTCGGCTTGATCCCCTCTAGTGGTAGCCGGCTCGGTCGGGCGCGGCTCGTTGCTGGAGGCACGGTCGAGCTGAGGCCGGCCGTCTGCTCCATCGACTGGTGCCTCCCCTTCGCCTCCCTCCTCCGCCTCGCCTTCCTCCTTGCCACTGGAGCCGACCACCTCCGCCGAGTCCTCGCCATCATCTAGATTCATCCCGAGCCATTCCGGTGGCGCCTCTTCACCATTTTCAGCCCGCTCCGGGATGAAGACGCTTATATCAGTGTACTCGGCGATCGACGCCGCGCGCTGTACGAGGGCGTCTTCCACGACCGCCAGCTCCACCTGGGCCTCTAGCCGGAACGTGGCTAGCCGGTCCAGATCCAGCCCAGGATACCACACTTTCATGAACTCCAAGGTCCGGTGCGCTCTGGCCCGGGCCGAGGAGCCCTTCTAGGCCTCAAGACGGCCAACCGTGACCTCCAACCAGTCGGCAGTCCGACTGGGAGTGCGTGGAGCCTGAATTTCTGGCCACAGGGTGGCGATCACCTAGGCGCCGACACGCTGAAGCCGGTGCAGCATCCGGTGGGCCGGCCGAAGGCGAGCCTCGATGTTCAGGATCTGCTCGTTAAGAGTTCGGGGGGCGTCGGGGGCGATCTCTGCGCCTTCCACCCTCCATCCTTCACGATCAGGCTCGATGGCCTGGTTGGCGGCCTGCGAGTGGCCAGGGAAGAAGCCTGCCAAGAGAGAAGAACGAAGAAAGAAGTCAAAAACCAGAAGTCGGCTCGACCAACAGCCGGCGACTCAAAAAAGGAAGACAAGGAGAAACTCGCCATCGACGAGATCCTCGATCTCATGGAAGCCGGAGGCCAGAATCGCTTCCTTGTCAGTCCAGGAGGAGCGCTCGCTCGCGAACTCAGCAAGGAGGGCGGTCTCTTTCTCTTCCGCCTCCTTTTGGGCCTTCTTGAGCAGCTCCTTCTGCTCTATCAGTTGCGCGACCAATAGATCGCGCTCTGCGGCCAGCTTGTTGCACTCCTCCCCCTTGGCATGCAGCGCAGTGTTGGCCTCGCCCAGCTGCTAATGTAGGGTGGCATTGGCCTCTGAAGAAGAAAAAGAAAAAAGGCGTCAGCTATCTAAAAGGAAGAAGGTCACCGGGAAGATCCGGCCCGACTGCTCAGCAGTCGGCCCGAATCTGGGGGACTACAGCCCGTGGGTGCGCCAGTGCACCCCCGCAGAGAAGGAAGAGAACTCACTCCGGCTGTCCGACAAGTCGGCGGCCAGCTTGGCCAGCTCTTCGACGTTGCGGTTGAAGGTGGTCGCACGAAGATTGTGGTAATCCTGTGACAGAGATTTCGGACAAATGTTAGTACTTGGAACTCGCCGATTGGAGTTCCGAGCCGCCTGCTCAGCAGCCGGCCTGAAACTTGGGGACTACACCCAGTGGGTGCGCTGGCGTGCCCCCATGAAGAAAAACAAGAAACCAAAACAAAGAAGAAGGAAACATACCCGAATGGCTGCTCGCGACGCCAGATGCGCCTTGGTGCAGTTCTAGAGGGCGTCGCCTTCGGCTCGGATCTTGTCCTGGATGTCCAGAAGCGCCTGGTTCAGCGGGCCTGTCCTGCTTACCCGCACCCACACAGTGCGCGCGGCGCTCGTCGCCTCGGTGTCCAGGATCGTGGAACTTGTGGCACCGGCTTCCAAGGGGGGCGGCGCCGAGGCCACCTTCGCAAGACGGTAGCGCGTCGACGCGCCGACTTGAAGAATCAGGCCCGCCACGACCTCGTCCTCATTCGGCGGCACCGGCGGGTCCGCCGGCTACGCACCTCGCGCGCTTCCAGATGGCGGTGGTGGCGGCACAATCACGTCCGGCACAAAGGCGTAGCCGCCATCCTCCTCCATGTCCGGGTTCTCGCCGCCGGCTTCCCCAGTCTGCCCCGTGAACTCCGGAGGCGGTGGCGCAGAGCTCAGCGGGGTGACAAAAACCGCCGATTGGCGGTGCGCGGCTTCTTCAGCCTGCTTCCTCACCGCGACGGCGGCTTCGGCCTCCGCCAGCTTCTTCTTGGCGGCGGCCTCCGCCTTCTCGTCCTCCGCCTTCTCCAGGCGGGCGTTCTCTTCCTCTGCGCGCTTCTCTTGCGTGTTCCGCTCTGTCACCTCCCGGAGGTCGGCGCCGGGTCAATCCGCCGAGTGGTGGTGGACTTCTCCGCCGACCCAATGACGGAGGCGGCAGCGACCCTCTCCAGGGAGAGGGGAGCCCTAGACCAAGGGAAAACAAGTGAAGACTCAGACAAGTTCAACAAAGGAAAAATAAAGGCGAAGGGCTGGAGCACTTACGCGGAGACCAGCAGCGGCTTCTTCACTTCCTTGGAGAAGCGGTTGGCCTTCGCGGCCGCCTCGTCCCGTTTCGTCGCCGCGGCCGAGCTCTTGGACTTCTTCGGCCGACTGCCGAACAAGCTCGACACGGCCCTATGTTTCTTCCCGCCGCCTAAAGCGTCCGGCGCGGCAGAAGAGCTCGCGCCGGGCTGGCCGGCTCCTGGCTGGTGGCGGGGGCGACTTCCTCATCATCGTCGGGCCAGTCCTCTAGACTAGCCCCGAGCCACGGGCCGCCTCCTCCATCGGCGTAGTCTTCCAAAGCCGCCGCCCCCAGATCGGGGTCGTCGACATCGCTCTCCACCCGGTCGGCGAGGAACTCGCGGGCCGGCCCTGCGGTGCTGGCTGATGGATGGAGGAGGGGATTCTGACCAAAGCCGACTGGTCAGGTCGGACAAGACAAACTCGGCAAGAAAGAAGACAAGTTAAAGAAAGAAGAAAAGAGGCAACTCACTAGAGGTGGGGGGTTGGCACGAGAATACGACTCCTTGCCGAACTGCCAACCTTCCAAAAGCTTGCTGTCCGAGAGGTAGTTCACCATGTAGGCCACCTCCTCGTGAATCATGTCCTTGGTGCACATCCGACTCGGGTCTCGGTGCCCGCTCATCTAGCACATCATGTGGGGGCGACCTTGGGGCGGGAGAACTCGGCACACCGTGAAGGCGGCCAGCAAATCTGGACTAGTCAGGCCTTCCGACTGCGTCAGCACTCGGAGTCACGTGACGGCGCCGGCTCCCACGGGCGTCAGCGTCTTGGCCCGATATGACCAGTTGGGCAGCCTCCTAGCCGTTGGGCCGGCTACGAAAGCCGGCAGATTGACCCAATCGCCCTCTGTGAAGACGCTCTTCACGTAGAAGTACGATCGCTATCACATCTTCACCGACTTTATCAGCTTGATGGAGGGGAAAGGGTTGTCGGCCCCCGACCTCCGCAAGGCGATGAACACGCCGCACTAAGCCGGCACGCCTGCGGCCTGGGTGCCGAGCTTGGAGAAGAAGAACTCCCTCCAGAGCTCGATGGTGGGGAGGACTCCGAGGAAGCCTTCACACAAGGTGACGAAGGCGTACAGCAGCACCACCGTGTTGGGCATGAGGTGGTGCGGCTAGAGGTCGTAGAACTCAAGAAAGGAACGGAAGAAGCCGTTCGCCGGCAGGCCTAGGCCGCACAGGCAGTGCGAGCGGAAGATGACCCGCTCGCCCTCCTGCGGCGCCAGCGAGATTTCCCCCTTGGTGCAAGGCGGACCCGCACATAGTCCTTGCTAGGGAGCCGACGCATCTTGCGGAGGAACTCGATGTGATCGTCGTGGACCTCTAATCCATCCCAGGTGCCGGAGTGCATCAAGGGGGGGCGCGACGGCGGAAGAAGAGAGCATCGTGAGCGGGTCACCGCAGCGCTCGGTGAAGTTTGGGGGCGCGGCGGAGCAAGGAAGAAGAAGAAGGAGGAGTAGCATGGAGGAAGGGCGCGCGCGCTCTACCGCTCCCCCTCCCCCCTACTTATAGACCCACGGGCTGCGAAGACGAGGGGGCGGTCATGGGATTAACTGCGCCCACGAACCCACGACACCCATGATTTATCGCACGGAGTTACTGCACGTAGTTACCCCACGGGAACACCAACCGTCCGCCACGGCCACAGCGGATCCGCTCGCGAGCCAAGGTGCGGTGGTGGCGGGCCCCGCCTGTAGTCCTGTCTCGTCGCGCGCGTGGGTGGGCAGGTTGGCCCGACCGCGTGTTGCCACGTGACGGGCCCGAAACGGGCGGCGGCCTAGAAGCTTAGCTAGCACACCATTTGGATCCTGCCGAGGCATTCGAAAACTCTGGACAAGTCGAATTGGGCGAGACCGACTCCTAGCAGTCGGCCCGGCAGAAGTCAAAAGAGGTTTTCACCTCAGGAACTCGGAGAGAGAAATTGTTGAGGCTTCACGGCTGATCATCCACGGCGCCTCACCAGCTTCGGGGACTATTGTTGGAGTAATGGGCCACGGGTAGGCTAACCCGAAGCCTAGAACCTTTCAAGGCATCGGGGCTGACTACGCCCCTCGAGACCCCAAGATGAAGAGCCGCCTTCTGGAAGCCGGCTAGAGGAACAACTGACTGCCCGCTCGCGGCCAAGTCCAGGAGGCGAAGTCAAGACCAGCCGACTCCTACCTGCCGGCTTCTAGAGAAGCTGGCCACTGTGAGTCGGCCCGCGGCACCCACAACACCCATGCCCTCATTAAGGGGGACGGGACGGGGAGTGGCTACAGTGAAGCCCACTCCCCTCCCTTTCCCGAGGCTGGCGTGGCCACAGTGCGCTGCACCCACGGAGATCTCCGTCTGGCGCAGCACTGTTGCCATGCCATCCCTGACATCAGCACCAGTGGGCGGAGTCCTGCGCCCACGGTGGCCTGTCTGTACGACCTATGGCCGACGGGCCCCACCAGTCAGCGAGAGTCTAGAAGACGGCAAGAGGCGCCACCAGTCGGACCCTGTGGGAGTCGGCCCCTGGGAGTCGGCCCGCCCCTCCCACGGGTCCCACGCGCCATTAACCAGATGAGACGGGGAGTGGCTACAGTAATCGCCCGCCAGGCGGCGGGGCTGTAGCCATGACCCCATGACCAAGCCTGCATCATTAGAAGCACGATTACAGTAATCAGCAGCCGACAAGACCCACAAGCGGCGGACGCGGCCTGTCGGCCCCGTACCGGACCAGTCGGCGGGACCCACCAGTCGGTGGGCCCCAGCAGTCGGCGGAGAAGCCGACGGCCGAAGAGACTGACGGCTGGGCCCTTTGCCCAGCCGGATTACCATTGTACCCCTAGGGGGTAGGCCTATATAAACCCCCCAGGGCACCCATGCAAAGGGTTTGAATCCATTAGCACTAGACCAGTTCATATAGGGCGGAGAGAGCTAGCCTTGCCTTCTCCTATCTCCAGAAACCAGCTCAAGGAGCAACCTTGTACTCACTTTGCCTTAGTGATCATGCGGAGACGCCGCAGAGCAGGACTAGGGGTGTTATCTCCTAGGAGAGCCCCGGACCTGGGTAAAGTACACCGGCGTTCGTGTCTACGCCTCATCCCGCTTCCAGGCACCAGCGTCGTTCTACTCGCTCCACCACGATAACCCATCCTTTGGCATATGTCGCACCCAACTCCCGACACCCAGACTTTGTATTATGAAATAAGTCCTTATAATGTATTTGTGTCTTTATCCGAATTACTTTCCTCCTGTGCAGCCATATTTTATTATTCTGAAATTTTGCCAGTCGTCGGCTTCAGCCTCCACGTAGATGCTACGGGGGTGTTCGGAATAACGTGTAATCACTCTTGACCCAACGACTTGGTCTGTAAGGAGGTGACTTACTAGTGAACCAGGCAATCAGACTATGCGGCTTTAGCACTTTCACTTAGCCATAGGAGTTTGACGATGGGGCTAAGAACTAGCCCCTAGTGCGTGTGCGGCTATCCAAACTGGGGTGCCTTAGGCGCGTGACCGAAGCGAAGTCAGTCCCTCGTATAATACAGAAAAAATTGCTAGAGATTTAGTAAGTCGCCAATTGCTGACCAGCTCTCGCCACATCATGACAGTCAGTTTTCGGCTTTCTCTACTGAGGTGTTTGACCGGGCAAACCAGAAACACAATCACAGTAGTTCTCCCTTTACTACCTTAGCCGAGCAAACGGAACGTAAGATAGTAACCACAGGAGCCGGGCAACTCAACTATTGACTTGGAGCCGATGCATATAATGCAGTATTCGGGAAGCCGAAATCTACTCTGAGAGTCTTCGGACTTCCTATTTTCAAAAATATATTTTCGGCTGAACAAAGCCCCTAGCCATTAAATCATTTCGAGGTGTAAGTGCCCATCTCACGTAAATAGGGGAGACAGGGTAAGAAATAAGCCAATACCGAACAAGGTTGGGCGAAACTGTTTCCATTATAGTCTGATGGGTACGTCAAAATGTGTTTTTACAGAGGATGCCAGAAGCGTCAAGGCTATGTTACGTGCCCAGAATTTAAGAACAAGGGAAAAGCTCCATACATGTCTTAAAAAAAGGTGGCCTTGAAGGTCCTTTGGATACCCTGCCGCATGTCTGCGTCGCTTTTCACCGTTGAGAGAGATTCCTTGAGAGGAACAGCCCACGACTCCGTACGAAATCGGGATCAAAGAGAGTCCTTGTACGTCCGTGGAGTAGCTAGGTTTTAATGCACCTGCGGTATTGGAGAAGAAACAGAAAAAATGATCGAATAAAAAGATCATATAGGGTCAAACCGGACTATAGACCTATCTGTATTGTCCCTCTGTTGATGTCCAAGGTATTTTGAGCGCCAAGTGCCAGTTGTTGTTTTTCCATGTTTTTTTACATCGCAGGAAATCAATATCAGACAGAGTCCAAATGCAACGAAACTTCATGATGATTTTTAATGGACCAAAAGGAAGAAGTTGGGCCCTGGTTGCACCTGGGGGGAGTCCCGAGGAGGGGACAACCCACCAGGGCACGCCAGGAGGCCAAGGCGCACCCTGGTGGTTGTGCCCACCTCGGGTGCCCCTCGGACCGCCTCTTTGCTCTATAAATACCCCCAAAATCCCAGAACCCTAGGGGAGTCGACGAAATATTCATCCAGCTGTCGCAGAGTCCAGAACCACCAGATCCAATCTAGACACCATCTCAGATGGGGTTCACCACCTCCATTGGTGCCTCTCCCATGATGCGTGAGTAGTTATTTGTAGACCTTCGGGTCCGTAGTTAGTAGCTAGATGGCTTCCTCTCTCTCGCTGAATTCTCAATACAATGGTCTCTTGGGGATCCATATGATGTAACACTTTTGCGGTGTGTTTGTTGGGATCTGATGAACTTCGAGTTTATGATCAGTTATATCTTTTTATATCCATGAAAGTTATTTGAGTTTCCTTGATCTCTTATATGCATGATCTCTTATAGGCTCGTATTTCTTCTCTGATATTTGGGTTTTGTTTGGCCAACTTTATCTATTTATCTTGCAATGGGAAGAGGTGCCCGGTAGTGGGTTCGATCTTACGGTGCTTGATCCCAGTGACAAAAAGGGAACCAACACGTATGTATCGTTGCTAGTAAGGATAATATGATGAGATCTATATCTACGCGATAGATAAACAGATCTTTTCTACATCATGTCATCGTTCTTATTGCGTTACTCCATTTTTCCATGAACTTAATACACTAGATGCATGCTGGATAGCGGTCGATGTGGGGAGTAATAGTAGTAGATGCAGGCAGGAGTTGGTCTACTAATCTTGGATGTGATGCCTATGTAATGATCATTGCTTGGGTATTGTCATAATTATTTGAAGTTCTACCAATTGCCCAATAGTAATTTTTTACCCACCGTTTGCTATTTTTCTTGAGAGAAGCCACTAGTGAAACCTACAGCCCCCGGGTCTTCTTTCTCATATATTTGCTTCCGATCTACTTTTCCTTTGCATTTTTATTCAGATCTATTAAACCAAAAATACAAAAATTCTTTGTTGCACTTTATTTTATTTTGATCTATTATTTCAATCTACTACAATTTCTGGCATCGTTACCCGAAAGGGATTGACAACCCCTTTTACACATCGGGTTGCGAGGTGTTGTTATTTGTGTGCAAGTGTTGTTTACGTTGTGTTGCTTGGTTCTCCTACTGGTTCGATAACCTTGGTTTCTTCACTGAGGGAAATACCTATTGTCGCTATGTTGCATCATCCCTTCTTCTTTGGGGAAATACCGACGTAGTCCTAGCAGACATGAGCTTTTCTGGCGCTATAGTCACAGAGCGATCGAAAGGATTTTTTGGCGCCATTTCTGGGGAGGATCTTCAACATAACCAGGTTCCTAATCACAAATCTCATCTCCTCGCAATTTACATTATTTTCCATTTGCCTTTCGTTTTCCTCTCCCCCACTTCACAAAAATTTGCCGTTTTATTCGCCCTCTTTTTCGTTCGCCGTTTTCTCGTTAGATCTCATGTTTGCTTGTCTTGCCATGTGTCTTCTATTTGCTTGCATCTTGGCTTGCTAAAAATCAATTGATATGGATCCTGATCCACTTGCTAATCTTTTCAAGAGATCCAATTATGATGAACCCATTGCTAGTGAATTGAGTTCACTAGATTATCTTTATGAAGTTTTGCTTGAAATTCGTGAATCTAAAAATTGTGATGAAGAAATTTATGAAGTGATTCATGATAGCTCCTTGAATGAAAAGCATGATTGCAATGCTTTTACTATAAATTCTATTAAGGTCAATTGTGCTAAAAATATGCAAAAACCCGAGCTGGGGGATCTTTGTTTTGTTATGTCCGCTACTTATTTTAATGATCATGATTGGGGTGATAATGTTTCTTATGATCTTGAAAATTTATTTAAGCCTCATGATGAATATGTTTGCGATAATATTGAAAGTGGGTTTGTAAGAGTGTCAACTTTAGCTAAAAATAACCCCACATATTTTGAGAGTGTTCAATCTTATGAATTTTTTGATGAAAGTGGGTTTGGAGAGGTCATGACTTTATTTGATGATCCCACTATTTTGGAAGAGTGTCAACTTTGCATGCATGTGGATCATAAAGAGAAAATTTTATATGATAGTTATATTATTGAATTTGATTATGATCCTACATATAATTATTCTGAGAGAGTAAAATATGGTTGTAGAAATTTTCATGTTATTAAATTTCCTCTCGTTGTGTTGAGATTGTTAATGTTTTATTCCTCTCCTTTGTATATGCTAGATATTTCTTGTCTTGATAATTTGTTTTCCTATAAAATTCCTATGGATAGGAAGTATGTTAGACTTAAATGTGTTTGTCACATGTTTCATGATGCTCTCTTTGTGTTTCAATTATTATCTTTTGTGTGAGCATCGTTGAAATTTTATGCCTAGCTAAGGGCGTAAAACTATAGCGCTTGTTGGGAGGAAAGCCAATGAATAAAATTTATTTTTTCTTTTTGCTTTCTGTTCTTGAGTATTTACACAATTATGCTACTGGTATGATTGTGTTTTTATGTTTTAATTAGTGTTTGTGCCAAGTAAAGCCTACAGGATCTTCTTGGGTGGTAGTTGTTTAATCTTGCTGAAAAAGACAGGAACTTTGTGCTAACAAAAATAATTGTTAAAAATCACCAGAACGTGATAAAATGCCAATTATTTTTGCAGAAGATTAATATAAAAATTACCCAGGTTTTCCTATTTTGGTAGAATTTTTGGAGTTATATAAGTATTTGCTAAAGTTAGATTACTACAGACTGTTCTGTTTTGACAGATTTTGTTTTCTTTGTGTTGAGTGCTTATTTTGATGGCTCTATGGTTTTCTTTGATGAGTTTTTGCCATAGAAAAGTTGGAATACAGTAGATATAATACAAAAACAAAATATGAATTGGTTTGATACAACACTTATAGTAGTAGTTTGCTTTCTTATACTAACGGATCTCACAAAGGTTTTGTTGAGTTTTGTGTGATTGAAGTTTTCAAGTTTTGGGTTATCTTACGATGGATGAAAGAAGGACAGAAGAGACTAAGCTTGGGGATGCCCCGGCATCCCAAGATATTATCCAAGAATGAGCAACCAACTAAGCTTGGGGATGCCCCCGAGTGGCATCCCCTCTTTCTTCTAACAACCATCGGTATTTTACTCGAGGCTATATTTTTATTTCACATGATATGTGTTTTGCTTGGAGCGTCTTGTATGCTATGTGTCTTTGCTTGTTTTAGTTTGTGTTTTAAGTCATCAATCCTTTCTAGACACACCTATTTGTGAGAGCCAAAATTATATCATGACTTGTTAGAATTCCTCTGTGCTTCACTTAAATCTTTTACGAGCTAGGACTTGCTCTAGTGCTTCACTTATATCATTTTGAGCATGGTGTGCTTTGTTATTTTTGAAGAAATGCTCTCTTGCTTCACTTAGATTTATTTGAGAGTTAGTAATGTTTTAAGAAAGTCTCTCTTGCTTCACTTAAATTATTTTGAGAGAAAGAAAAATTGTTATGCTCATGATCTTCACTTATATTTGTTTGAGCTTATGAAAAGCATCACATGAAAATTAGTCCCAAAGTGATAGATATCCAAGAAGGATAAAAGGGAAAATGTCATGAAGATCATTGGACAAAATAAACTTGATTCTTAGTAATAGTTTTGAGATATGATGACGTGATATGTGAGTTATGTTGATGAGTAATTGTGCTCTAGTAAGAGTATTGGTGTTAAGGTTTTTGATTCCCTATGCATGCACGAAAGTCAATAATCATGCAAGGAAAATTATATCCTACTTGTGGTGCATTATTCAGTGTTAATTATGCTTAATGCTTGCTTATGATATTATTCCTTTCTTGGTTGGTCACTTCTCAATCTTTTTGCTAGCCTTCATTTTGCACTAAGTATGACCTCTACTTGTGCATCCAAAATCCTTTAAACCAGTTTTGCCACATGAGTCCACTATATCTACCTATATGCGGTATTCTTTTGCCGTTCTAAGCAAATTTGCATGTGCCATCTCTAATTTTCAAAATAAACTTCTCTTTTGTGTGTTTGTTTCACTCGCGGAACCGTAACGGGTGGCTAATATTTTCCATGCTGGATGTGTTATTCCCATGATGAGTGTTTATTCACTTGTCATTGCATGAGAGTAAGGAAAAGATTTTAGAGATGCCTAGTCCGGAAATGCAAAAATGAATTTACTTTATGTTGTCAAATAATAAATTTCTTGGAAAGTGTTGGTATGGAGGGCACCCGTGGATACGGCTAGCCATGGAAAGTGAAAGTATGGTGGAAAAAGGAATAAACTTTATTTTCTATTTGGGAACCGCCTATGGCATATCTAGCATGCAAAGTGTTCATAGCTCTGAGTCATTTTCGTTGGTGGGATGGATACACCTCCCAAAATATGTTATCTCAATTTTTTCGCTTTGAGCTCTGGCACCTCTACAAATCCCTACTTCCCTCTGCGAAGGGTCTTTCTTTTACTTTATGCAATTTTTATTTTTGAATTTGAGTCTCCATCCTCTCTTACAAAATCACCAACTAGGAGGCAATATGATCGTTCTTAAGTATTGGGTGTAGTTAATATTCGAGTGTGTTTCATGACTGGATCAATGATTGAGCATGATGGGCTAGGGATAACTTATTTTAGCATTGATATTTGGAAAGACATGGTTGCTTGTTGATATGGTTGAGTATCTAAATTATTATGTCAAAACTAGACTATTGCTTTGAATCACATAAAAAGTCCAAATGTCCATGCTATAAAGAAACGAATATGATATGACTTGATGAACAACACTTCACATCAAAAGTTCTATTTTTATCACCTACCTACTCGAGGACAAGTAGGAATTAAGCTTGGGGATGCTGATACGTCTCCAATGTATCTACAATTTTTCATTGTTCCATGCTATTCTATTATCAATCTTGGATGTTCTATACTCATTTTATAGTCAATTTATATCATTTTTTGATACTAACCTAGTGACATAGTGCCAAGTGCCAGTTGCTATCTTTCCATGTTTTTTTACATCGCAGGAAATCAATATCAGATGGAGTCCAAATGCAATGAACCTTCACGATGATTTTTTATGGACCAAAAGGAAGAAGTTGGGCCCTGGTTGCACCTCGGGGGAGTCCCGAGGAGGGGACAACCTACCAGGGCGCTGCAGGAGGCCCAGGCGTGCCCTGATGGGTTGCACCCACCTCGGGTGCCCCCGGACCGCCTCCTTGCTCTATAAATACCCAAAAAATCCCAGAACCCTAGAGGAGTCGACGAAATATTCATCCAGCCGCCGCAGAGTCCAGAACCACCAGATCCAATCTAGACACCATCTCGGATGGGGTTCACCACCTCCATTGGTGCCTCTCCGATGATGCGTGAGTAGTTCTTTGTAGACCTTCAGGTCCGTTGTTAGTAGCTAGATGGCTTCCTCTCTCTCACTGAATTCTCAATACAATGGTCTCTTGGAGATCCATATGATGTAACTCTTTTGCGGTGTGTTTTTTGGGATCTGATGAACTTCGAGTTTATTTGAGTTTCTTTGATCTCTTATATGCACGATCTCTTATAGCCTCGTATTTCTTCTCCGATATTTGGGTTTTGTTTGGCCAACTCGATCTATTTATCTTGCAATGGGAAGAGGTGCCCGGTAGTGGGTTCGATCTTATGGTGCTTGATCCCAGTGACAGGAAGGGAACCGACAATATGTATCGTTGCTACTAAGGATAAAAAGACGAGATCTATATCTACGCAATAGATAAACGGATCTTGTCTACATCATGCCATCGTTCTTATTGCATTACTCCGTTTTTCCATGAACTTAATACACTAGATGCATGCTGGAAGCGGTCGATGTGTGGAGTAATAGTAGTAGATGCAGGTAGGAGTCGGTCTACTAATCTTGGACGTGATGCCTATGTAATGATCATTGCCCGGATATTTTCATAATTATTTGAAGTTCTATCAATTGCCCAATAGTAATTCTTTTACCCACCGTTTGCTACTTTTCTTGAGAAAAGCCACTAGTGAAACCTACAGCCCCCGGGTCTTATTTCTCATATATTTGCTTTCGATCTACTTTTCCTTTGCATTTTTATTCAGATCTATTGAACCAAAAATACAAAAATTCTTGGTTGCGCTTTATTTTATTTCGATCTATTATTTTAATGTACTACAATTTTCTGGCATCGTTACCCGAAAGGGATTGACTACCCCTTTTACACGTCGGGTTGCGAGGTGTTATTATTTGTGTGCAGCTGTTGTTTACGTAGTGTTGCTTGGTTCTCCTACTGGTTCGATAACCTTGATTTCTTCACTAAGGGAAATACCTACCGTCACTGTGCTGCATCATCCCTTCCTCTTTGGGAAAATACCAACATAGTCCTAGCAGACAGGAGCTTTTCTGGCGCTATAGTCAGAGAGCGATCATCTTCTCCCGCGCAAAAAATGGCTCATGAGTGCGGTAAGAGCTGCCATGGACTTTGATTTTTCTTGGCCGAGGTGTCGGGCGAGCCACTCATCCCGGACGCCGTGTTTAAAGGCCGCTAGGGCTTCGGCATCCGGACAGTCGACAATTCGGTTCTTTTTAATTAAGAACCTGGTCCAGAGCTTTCGAGCTGACTCTCCGGGCTGCTGGACTATGTGGCTAAGGTCATCGGCGTGTGGAGGCCGGACATATGTTCCTTGGAAGTTGTCTCTAAAGGCATCTTCCAAATCTTCCCAGCTACCAATAGAGTTTTCTGGGAGGCTATTTAACAAGTGTTGTGTTGGTCCCTTTAGTTTTAGTGGGAGGTACTAGATGGTGTGGAGATCGTCACCGCGAGCCATGTGGATGTGGAGAAGAAAATCTTCGATCCATACCATGGGATCTGTCGTTCCGTCGTATGATTCAATGTTCACGGGTTTAAACCCTTCCGGGAACTGGTGCTCAATTACCTCATCGGTGAAGCGTAATGGGTGTGCGGCGCCTCTGTATCGGGCGATGTCATGACGCAGTTCGGATGAAGTCTGTATGTGGTTTTCGGCTTGGGTGAGGTTGAGCTTATTGCGCCAGGCCTGATGGGCATCTTCTCAAGTGGGGGCACATCCCCGTGATCCATAGATTGATCTGGCTTGATCTGATCTATTGCCTAGGTCCTGTCATAAGTCGTAGGTGTATCCTGGAGCCCCTGTCTCTTTTCCTCTAAGGCGGGGTGGTGCGGGCTGGTGTTTGGCCTGAGTAGACGCTTTGTCCCGTCCACGTGGTGGCTGGTCTGGTTCATCAGTGCAGTCGTGTCTTGACGGTATTGGCTCGAGGGCCTCGTTGTCAAATTGGGGTAGTAGCCGACGCTTCAGATAACTCTTTGCTGGGTGTTGAAGGCCATACTTGCTACCTCTTGAGCATGTGTTGGTTTTCCCTTGAAGAGGAAAGGGTGATGCAACAAAGTAGCGTAAGTATTTCCCTCAGTTTTTGAGAACCTAGGTATCAATCCAGTAGGAGACTACACGCAAGTCACCTAGTACCTGCACAAACAATCAAGAACCTTGCAACCAATGCACAATTCTGAGAATATCTAGGCATGATCATGAATATATGCATCACGTCCGCGTCAAGTAGACCAAAACGATTCTGTATCTACTACTATTACTCCACACATCGATCGCTATCCAGCATGCATCTAGAGTATTAAGTTGATACGAACAGAGTAACGCATTAGGCAAGATGACATGATGTAGAGGGATAAACTCAAGCAATATGATATAAACCCCATCTTTTTATCCTCGATGGCAACAATACAATACGTGCCTTGCTGCCCCTGCTGTCTCTGGGAAAGAACACCGCAAGATTGAACCCAAAGCTAAGCACTTCTCCCATTGGAAGAAAGATCAATCTAGTAGGCCAAACTAAACTGATAATTTGAAGAGACTTGCAAAGACAACAAATCATGCATATAATAATTCAGAGAAGAACCAAATATTATTCATAGATAAACTTGATCATAAATCCACAATTCATCGGATCTCGGCAAACACACCGCAAAAGAGTATTACATCGAATATATCTCCAAGAACATCAAGGAGAAATTTGTATTGAGAACCAAAGAGGGAGAAGAAGCCATCTAGCTAATAACAGTGGACCTGAAGGTCTGTGCTAAACTACTCACATATCATCGGAGAGGCTATGGTGTTGATGTAGAAGCCCTCCGTGATCGATTCCCCCTTCGACAGATCACCGGAAAAGGCCCGAAGATGGGATATCACGAGTACAGAAGGTTGCGGCGGTGGAAAAGTAGTTTCGTGGTTCCCCGTGATGTTTTTAGGGTATAAGAGTATATATAGGCGAAAGAAGTACATCGGTGGAGGTCCGTAGGGCCCACGAGGGTGGGGGGCACGCCTACCCCCCGGGCGCGCCCTCCTGCTTCGTGGTCGCCTCACGGAGTTCCAGACTTCAACTCCAAGTCTTATGGATTGCGTTTGTTCCAAGAAAGATCATCTCGATGGTTTCATTCCGTTTGGATTCCATTTGGTATTCCTTTTCTGCAAAACACTGAAATAGACAAAAATACAGAAACTGGCACTGGGCCTCCAGTTAATAGGTTAGTCCCAAAAATAATATAAAAGAGCATATTAAAGCCCATTAAACATCCAAAACATGTAATATAATAGCATGGAACAATCAAAAATTATAGATACATTGGAGACGTATCAAGCATTCCCAAGCTTAATTCTTGCTCATCCTCGAGTAGGTAAATGATAAAAACAGAATTTTTGATGTGGAATGCTACCTAACATATTTTTTCTCAATGTAATTTCTTTTATTGTGGCATGAATGTTCAGATCCGAAAGATTCAAGACAAAAGTTTAGTATTGACATAAAAATAATAATAGTTCAAGCATACTAACCAAGCAGTTATGTCTTCTCAAAATAATGTAGCCAAAGAAAGCTCATCCCTACAAAATCATATAGTTTGGCTATGCTTCATCTTCGTCACACAAAATGCTCTCATCATGCACAACCCCGATGACAAGCCAAGCAATTGTTTCATACTTTAGTATTCTCAAACTTTTTTAACTTTCACGCAATATCTGAGCGCGAGCCATGGACATAACACTATAGGTGGAATAGAATGGTGGTTGTGGAGAAGACAAAAAAAGGAGATGGTCTCACATCAACTAGGCGTATCAATGGGCTATGGAGATGCCCATCAATAGATATCAATGTGAGTGAGTAGGGATTTCCATGCAACGGATGCACTAGAGCTATAAGTGTATGAAAGCTCAATGGAAGAAACTAAGTGGGTGTGCATCCAACTCGCTTGCTCACGAAGACCTATGGCATTTTGAGGAAGCCCATCATTGGAATATACAAGCAAAGTTCTATAATGAAAAATTCCCACTAGTATATGAAAGTGACGACATAAGAGACTCTCTATCATGAAAATCATGGTGCTATTTTGAAGCACAAGTGTGGAAAAGGATAGTAACATTGTCCCTTCTCTCTTTTTCTCTCATTTTTTGTGGCTTCTTTGGCCTCTTTTTTTATTTGGGCTTCTTTGGCCTCTTTTATTTTTTTCGCCCGGAGTCTCATCCCGACTTGTGGGGGAATCATAGTCTCCATCATCCTTTCCTCACATGGGACAATGCTCTAATAATGAAGATCATCACACTTTTATTTACGTACAACTCAAGAGTTACAACTCGATAGTTAGAACAAGATATGACTTTATGTGAATGCCTTCGGCGGTGTACCGGGATATGCAATGAATCAAGAGTGACATGTATGAAAAATGAATGGTGGCCTTGCCACAAATACGATGTCAACTACATGATCATACAAAGCAATATGACAATGATGGAGCGTGTCATAATAAATGAAACGGTGGAAAGTTGCATGGCAATATATCTCGGAATGGCTATGGAAATGCCATAATAGGTAGGTATGGTGGCTGTTTTGAGGAAGGTAAGCGATGGGTTCTGTGACACCCCCGAATCAATCGTACACTAATCATGCACGCAAATGTGTACGATCAAGACCAGGGACTCACGGGAAGATATCACAACACAACTCTAAAACATAAATAAGTCATACAAGCATCATAATACAAGCCAGGGGCCTCGAGGGCTCGAATACAAGTGCTCGATCATAGACGAGTCAGTGAAAGCAACAATATCTGAGTACAGACATAAGTTAAACAAGTTTGCCTTAAGAAGGCTAGCACAAACAGGGATACAGATCAAACGAGGCGCAGGCCTCCTGCCAGGGATCCTCCTAACTACTCCTGGTCGTCGTCAGCGGGCTGCACGTAGTAGTAGGCACCTCCAGAGTAGTAGGAGTCATCGTCGAAGGTGGCGTCTGGCTCCTGGACTCCATCGTGTGGTCGCAGCAACCGGGTAAAGGAAAGGGGAAAAAGGGGGGAACAAGGCAACCGTGAGTACTCATGCAAAGTACTCGCAAGAAAGGAGCTACACTACATATACATGGTATATGTGTAAAGGGCCATATTGGTGGACTGAACAGCAGAATGCCAGAATAAGAGGGGGATAGCTAATCCTGTCGAAGACCACACTTATGGCAGCCTCCGTCTTGCAGCATGTAGAAGAGAGTAGACTGAAGTCCTCCAAGCAGCATCGCATAGCATAATCCTACCCGGCGATCCCCTCCTTGTCGCCCTGTTAGAGAGCGATCACCGGGTTGTATCTGGCAATTGGAAGGGTGTGTTTTATTAAGTATCCGGTTCTAGTTGTCATAAGGTCAAGGTACAACTCCAAGTCGTCCTGTTACCGAAGATCACGGCTATTCGAATAGATTAACTTCCCTGCAGGGGTGCACCACATTACCCGACACGCTCGATCCCATTTGGCCGGACACACTTTCTTGGGTCATGCCCGGCCGCGGAAGATCAACACGTCGCAGCCCCACCTAGGCACAACAGAGAGGTCAGCACGCCGGTCTAAACCTAAGCGCACAGGGGTCTGGGCCCATCGCCCATAGCACACCTGCACACCTCCAGTACAACGGAAGTCACGTTACATGGTCCAATCTGGCACGCGCCGCTCAGTCACTGACATCACGAAGTGCTTTGGCTGATACCAAGACGCCAGTTGCCCATATCTTGTCCCACGTGGCAGTTAGTGCGTATAAGGTCAACGACCCAACTCAGATCAAATACCAAGATCTCGTTAAGCGTGTTAAGTATCCGCGAACGCCGAACATGGCCAGGCCCACCTCTCTCCTAGGTGGTCTCAACCTGCCCCGCCGCTCCGCCACAAAGATCCACTCGCGGGTACTCCTACGAGCCGACATGTCTTTAGTCACCACATGTATCATGTATAAGTATATAGTATATACCCGTGATCACCTCCCGAGTGATCACGGCCCGATAGTACAGCATGGCAGACGGACAAGAATGTAGGGCCACAGATGGAATACTAGCATCCTATACTAAGCATGTAGGATAGCAGGTAAAGGTAACAACAGTAGTAACAAGGACAGGCTATGCATCAGGATAGGATAAACGGAAAGCAGTAACATGCTATACTACTCTAATGCAAGCAGTGTAGAAGAGAATAGGCGATATCTGGTGATCAAGAGGGGGGGCCTGCCTGGTTGCTCTGGCAAGAGAGAGGGGTCGTCAACTCCATAGTCATACTGGGTAGCAGCGGCGTCAGTCTCGGTGTCAAGCGGAAGAAGAGGGGGAAGAAACAATAAATATTTAAGCAAACAGATGCATAGCGATGCATGACTTGACATGTATCGGTGCTAGGGGTGCCCTAACGCGGTAAGAGGTGATACCGGGGAAGGGGGGGAACATCCGGGAAAGTATCCTCGATGTTTCGCGTTTTCGGGCAAAGGGGCCGGAGGGGGAAGTTGCGAGTTGGATATGTTAGGGATGCATGGCGGACGAACGGGCTGCGTATCCGGGTTCGTCTCGTCGTTCTGAGCAACTTTCATGTTGAAAATAATTTAATCCGAGTTACGGATTAAAAGATATGATTTTCTAAAGATTTTATTAATTTCTGGAATTTAATTTAATTCAAAAATGGATTTATGACATCAGCATGAGGTCATGCTGACGTTAGCAGTCAACAGGGTTGACTGGTCAACCTGACCAGTGGGTCCCACTGTCATACTCTATCAGTAATTAACAATAGTTAATTAGGTCAATTAGTCATTAGATTAATTAATCTAAATTGTTAATTTAATTAGAATTAATTAAGTTAATGAATTAGTTAATTAATTAATTATCGATTTATTTTTATTATTTATTATTTATTATTTATTATTTATTATTTTTGTTTCCTTTTTTTAAAATGTTCGGAGGGGGCATGGTCCCCGTTTGGCAGTGGCCCAGAGGGCCAAACGGGGGCGGATCGGGCGCGGGTTAGCGGGCGCGTGGGTGTGCGCGTCTACGGGCACAGGCCCGGCTGGCCGGTCGGAGCCGCGACGGCCGCATCGGGCTCCGTCGGCCACCGCAGCGAGCTGCAGCAGCCGCAGGGAAGGGAAACAGCAGCGAGCGCGCACACCGGCGTGGTCGCGGGCTGGCGCGGCGAATCCACCGGTGGACGGCGCCGATGCGGGGTGTAGGGGCGACAGAGGCAAGGGAGCAGGGGCGTGACGGAGGCGAGGGCGCAGGTGGGCGACAGAGGCGAGGGCACCGTCGATGGGGCGAGCGGCGAGCGGAACGGGGCGAGGGCGAGGGGCAGCAGAGCGGGGGGAGGCGGCCAAGCGGGGTCGGGGCGCGGCCACGCATAGGGCGCGGATGGCGGGGACGCGGCGAACAGAGGAAGGCCCGGGGAGCAGGCGGGCGGCTTGCAGGGCGCGCACGAGCGGCGATGGGCGCACACGGCGCGGGTGTGGGCGCACGAGCACGCCCACGCTGTGTTGTGGGCAGGCGAGGTGAGC
>NC_041384.1:597589662-597638921 GCF_002162155.2 Triticum dicoccoides
AGAGGAGGCAGGCCGGTGGGGGAGCACCGGTGACGGGCGGCGGGGCGGCGACGAGGGCCTCCTCCCTCGATCCCGATCCAGTCGGGGGAGAGGGGGGGAGATATTTTTCGGGAGAGTGGGGGTGTGTCCGTGGCTAGTGGGCGGAGTGGTGGGAGGTTATGGCACGGGGGTGGGCCAGCCGGCTGGGCCGGTTCGACTGGGCCGGCGGAAGTGGCCAGCTGGGCCTGTTGGCCCAGTTGGGCCAGGGGCACTTTGCCTTTTTTCTTTTTTTTCTTTTCTGGTTTCTATTTTGCATTTTCTTTTCTTTTTATTTTCTGTTTTATTTCATTTTAATTCATTTAGGCATTTTATAAAAATGTGTTAGCTTTATTATAATTACCCAGGCATTTAACTGCACACCCCGAACATTAGTTTAATATTTTGAAAACTTTTGTCGCTTGACATTAATTTGAATTTGAATTTTGACGCGGTTTTGAATTAACCTGAGATTAACTACAGTGACCGAGGTGACACGGCACCATTAACGTGAGATTACTGTAGCATGATTATCCGGGCGTTACAAATCTCCTCCACTACAAGAAATCTCGTCCCGAGATTTAGGCGGTAGAAGGAAACAATAAGGTGTATTCATCGCGAAGACGATCCTCGCGTTCCTAGGTAGCTTCATCTTCAGAATGGTGCGACCACTGGACTTTGAGGAATTTGATCGCCTTCTGACATGTGCGGCGTTTAGCTTGGTCGAGAGTGCGGACTGGATGCTCTTTATAGGAGAGGTCCTGTTGCAATTCGAGCACTTCATGATCCACTGCTCGGATTGGGTCCTTGAAGCAGCGTTGGAGTTGTGACACGTGGAACACATCGTGAACCTGAGAAAGGTTTGACGGAAGCTCCAGTTGATATGCCACTTTTCCACGCCTCTCAAGAATAGTGAAAGGACAAATATAGCAGGGAGCTAGCTTTCCCTTGATCCCGAAGCGGTGAGCACCCTTCATTGGTGTAACTCGAAGATAGGCCTTTTTTCGCCAGGTTGATAGACCATGTCTTTATGATGACGGTCATAATTACTCTTTTTGGCGTGACTGAGCAGTCTTGAGATTCTCGCGAATAATGCGGACTTGTTCTTCGGCATGTTGGATAATATCCGGACCAAAGAGTGGACGTTCCCCAGTTTCTGACCAGTTCAGAGGGGTTCGGCACTTTCGTCCATATAACACTTCGAAGGGGGCCATCTTTAGACTAGCTTGATAGCTATTATGATAAGAGAACTCAGCATACGGGAGAGATTCCTCCCATTTCTTGCCGAAGGAAATAACACATGCTCGAAGCATGTCTTCTAGAACTTGGTTGACACGTTCAACTTGCCCTTGCGACTGGGGATGAAACGCAGTGCTGAATGACAGATGAGTTCCCATAGCTTCTTGGAAACTTGCCTAGAATCTTGAAGTGAATAAGCTGCCACGGTCTGAGCTGATAGCCAATGGAATACCGTGAAGTGAAACAATTCTGGACATGTAGAGAGTTGCAAGCTGACTAGCAGTGATCATTTCTTTGACCGCCAGAAAACGTGCAACTTTAGAAAGCCGGTCAATGATGACAAGAATAACATCATTACCTTTCTGCGATTTGGGAAATCCAGTGACGAAGTCCATTTCAATATGGTCCCATTTCCATTCAGGAATAGAGATAGGTTGCAGAGTTCCAGCAGGCCTTTGATGTTCTGCTTTGATATGACGGCAAACGTCACACTCAGCAACATAACGAGCAATGTCTTGCTTCATATTAGACCACTAGAATCTCTGATGGATGTCTTGGTACATCTTTGTACTACCAGGATGGATACATAGAGGCGTATTATGAGCTTCTTCCATAACTTTCTGAGTCATATCCAGGTTTTCCTTCTTACTCGGAACCACTAGGCGACCTTTGAAGAATAAGGTGCCATCATCAGCAACAGTGAAGAATGAGGGCTTTCCTTCTGCGAGATAACGTTTAATCGTCTCCACTTCATCGTCACATTTCTGTATCCATTTGATGGTGTCCACAAGATCTGGTTTCACAACCAGAGTATTGAGAGAACCCTTGGGAACAACATGGAGGTTCCGTTTGTGGAAATCTTCGGGAGCGGGAGCGAGTGATCCCGGAGGAACAATATGGAGGTTCAGCTTTCTAAATTCTTCAACAAGCGATGGCTGAACTTTGTGAACCTGGAGGTGGTTGCAGTAAGACTTGCGGCTCAAGGCATCAGCCATTACATTAGCCTTGCCTAGTGTATAGGAAATACCTAAGTCAAAGTCCGCAACAATCTCCATCCATCTGTGCTGACGGAGGTTCAAGTCTGGCTGAGTAAACAAATACTTCAGACTTTGGTGGTCAGTGAAGATCTCGCAACGATTACCAAGAAGGTAATGTCGCCACTGCTTCAGTGCATGAATGACAGCAGCAATTTCAAGGTCATGAACTGGGTAGTTCTCTTCGTGAGGGCGCAATTGCCGAGAGGCATAAGCAATCATTTTGCGGTCTTGCATTAGGATACAGCCTAATCCTTGACGGGAAGCGTCACAATAAATGATGAAGTCCTTCTTAGTATCAGGTGGAGCTAGCACTGGGGCAGAAGTCAACTTGTCTTTGAGTGCCTGGAAGCTTTCCCGACATTTTTCTGTCCATTGGAACTTGACGCCCTTCTGCAACAGGTTAGTCAGAGGCCTGGCGATCTTGGAGAAGTTCTCGACAAATCGATGGCAATTGCTGGCGAGACTGAGAAAACTTCTGACTTGCTTGACATTCTTCGGAGGAGTCCAAGCGAGAATAGCCTGAACTCGTTCAGGGTTAACGGCAATACCATCCTTAGAGATGACATGCCCAAGATAGGTTACCTCGGGTAGCCAGAATTCACATTTGGAGAACTTGGCATATAGTTGATGCTCTCGTAGCTTTTCCAGCACAAGACGAAGATGTTCAGCATGTTCCTCTTCGTTCGTGGAAAATAACAGGATATCATCCAAATAAACCATGACGAACTTGTCGAGGTAATCCATGAATATATAGTTCATCAGACGAGAGAAGGTGGCTGGAGCATAGGTTAAGCCGAAAGACATGACGGTGTACTCGTATGATCCATATCGAGTCACAAAGGCGGTCTTTGGGATATCTTCTTCACGAACACGGATCTGGTGGTAGCCCAACCTCAAGTCGAGTTTACAGAACACTGACAAACCAGCCAGTTGATCAAACATATCATTGATCCGAGGAAGAGGATACTTGTTCTGAATGGTAGCTTGGTTAATAGGACGGTAGTCTTGGACCAGTCGGTTTGTCCCATCCTTCTTCTTGACAAAGAGAGAAGGTGCTCCCCAAGGAGAGCAACTTGGGCGAATGAAACCACTTTGAAGAGATTTATCGATTTCCTCCTTAAGCTCAAGGAGTTCATGTGGCGGCATCTTGTAGGGCCGCTTGGCTATAGGAGTGGTGCCTGGTTTCAAGTCGATGACGAATTCTACATATCTAGCAGGGGGAATCCCTGGAAGTTCTTCAGGAAAGATGTCTTGGAATTCACGAACAACGGGAATGTTTTCAATGCCCTCGAGTGGTGCAGCTTTCAATGCATTCAATGCATAGAGCCTTGCCTCGGCATTTTGAACCAGACGAGCATTGTAGCTTATTATTTCATCAAAAGGGTGTAGTAGATGGACGGTCTTGGTGGCACAAACGATAGAAGCAGTATACGCTTTTAACCAATTCATTCCCAGAATAAGATCAATACTACAGGACTTCAGTACGATGGGAGAGACAAGGAATTCCAGTCCTTCGATTTCAACGGGAACGTCGTGACTAACCATAGAGGTTTGACATTGGCCCCCAGGGGTGTGTACCACTAGCAGAGTGTTCATCTCTTCGTATTTAATGCCATGCATGAATGCAAATTCTGCTGATATGAATGAATGCGATGGTCCTGTATCAAATAAAACGGATGCTGGTACCGAATTTACGAGGAGTGTACCCATCACAGTAGCAGGCTGGTCTTGTGCTTCGTTCAGATCAACGTGGTTGGCATGAACACGGCCATAAGACTTGGCACTATTGTTGTTGCGGGCCTGGTTGTTTCCACGGCCAGCTGCTGGAAGGGCCAGTTGATTCTGGTTCTGATTCTGATAGCAGTTCCTGGCAAGGTGACCTGGTTGACCACACTTGTAGCACAGACCATTATTGGGAGTGGGGACAGGAGCTCCGGGTGGTGGAGCTGGAAGCCTTGGCTGCCTAGTTGGAGGAGTAGGCAGACGAGGTGCATCATAGGACTGCCTTGGGGCAGGTGCATTCGGCTGGTACATGCTGTTGGGAATCCATATCTTGCGCTTCTGCGAGGACGGGCCGAAGATGAGCCCGTGTCACGGTTGCGCCTGTGAGAGCTCTGATATTCCTACAGACCAGTTTCGACATTGATGGCCTTGTTCACCAAGGTGGCGAAATCAGCAAAGTCATGCACTAGAAGTGCGAGCTTGATGTCAGCTTGAAGGCCGTCACGGAACTTCTCCTGCCTACGGGCATTAGTTGCAATGTCCTCTTCAGCATAGCGGGACAAGTCCAGAAACTCCCGCTGATAAGCTTCAACAGTTTTGTTGCCTTGGGTGAGGTTGCAGAACTCACGCTTCTTCCGGTCCATGACTCCCCGAGGAATGAAGCGGGCACGGAAAGCAGCTTGGAAGTCTGGCCAGGTGCAGATTATTCCAACTGGCAGAGTACACCTATGGCTGTCCCACCATTGAGCTGCGGGTCCGTTTAGGAAGAAGGAAGCAAAGGTGACATAGCTGGCAGGGGCTACATCAGCAGACTCCATTTCATAGGTGATGTCATGGAGCCAGGCATCAGCATCCAGAGGCTGAGTTGAGCTGCGGTACACAGTTGGGTTCAGGCGCATGAAATCCTGCAGAGTTACTGGGGCTGGCTGCTGGTTCATATTGGGGCGAGGAAACTGAGCCATCATATTCTCCATGAACTGTTGATTCATCTCAAGCTGTTGGATCATACCAGCCATGTACTCAGGTGGTGGTGGGAAGTTGCCACCACGACCACGACCACCTGGTCTAACCATCCTTCTAATATATAACAGGGGTAGTTCAGCATTGAGAAATTTGCAAGGACAAGAATCATTCATGATGAAACATGCATAATGAAAGGATCACAATAGACACTACATAGTAGTCGACATATCTTACAAAAGGGATCATGCATAGACTTCGGTACACAGAGTTCAGTACATAGACTAAGACATCATAGGCGGCATGCAGGCTCGCGGCGAATGCATCTAACACTAACAGGCAAGTCTACATCAGTCCCACGCAGTACTACGGAGGTAGCTGTAGCCTGAAAGCTGGTAGTGTGGCATCGGGAACTCCACGTAGGCAACCTGGGGTCCGCGGGTACTCTGGTGCAGAACCCGACGCTCAAGTGGTAGCAGAGGACCAAGTGGGGGAGAGTAGCCTCCCACATCTGGCCAGCCGACACCCTGGGGCATCACGGTCCTGGCTGGGTAGATCGTAGAATGCGGCAGCTCTCTAGATCCGACAAAGGGGTGCAACAACGTCAGAGCACGGTAGCAGTGCTGACGAGTGGTGTAAAACTCATGGCGAAGAGCTCGATTAGCTCGATCCATCCCATCAGCATGCAGAACCAGGTTTTGATGGTAGAAGGGCTCTCGGGTGACAGTGGAGTAGGCATCAGTGTAGTAACCCTCCGCACCAACATCAGATGCAATAGAAATGTGCCTGAAGGGGGAGGTGTCCAACTCTCGACACTCTCTACGAAGGCATGTCAGAGCAACATAAGCAGCATCGTGAACTGCCCTATCGATGGTCACTCCAACACCATGAGCGGTGTGCAACACAGTAGTGGAGCCATACTCCCAAGAGTAGAGGTGGACGATGGCACAGTATTGCTCCTGGTTAAAGTCCTGGTACTCCTTGAAGACGTTGTACTCAGGGTGCCAGCGATAAGCCAGATAGGTCATCATCTCAGCTAGCACAGTAGGTGATCCCGAGGCACCAATGGTCGTCGTGTGACGCACGACCTGCCTCGTGGGTTCCATTTGAAAGCAAAGATGTTTCAAAGGAGTCAAATGATAGTGTGGAAATTGTTCAAAATACTATTCTAAGGAATAACTATGGCTTTTATCCAACTTTGGGGTGAATGTTGTCACGGGACCCTAGTGTTATAGTTAGTAAATTCGTTTAACCCAAGTGGAAGAGAGTTCAGAGTCCCAGAGTAAAGGTCAAGGAGTAAAAGATCCTAGTACCACCCGATGGCGAAGTGGTCCCATAAGACACACAGCCATGTTAGTAAAAAGTTTTTGCAATGTCTAGACTCGACTTCAGCCAAGGAGTGTGGAAGGGGGATTCCTACAGGCAGTCGGCTCTGATACCAACTTGTGACGCCCCCGATTCAATCGTACACTAATCATGCATGCAAATGTGTACGATCAAGATCAGGGACACACGGGAAGATATCACAACACAACTCTAAAACATAAATAAGTCATACAAGCATCATAATAAAAGCCAGGGGCCTCGAGGGCTCGAATACAAGTGTTCGATCATAGACGAGCCAGCGAAAGCAACAATATCTGAGTACAGACATAAGTTAGACAAGTTTGCCTTAAGAAGGCTAGCACAAACGGGGATACAGATCGAACGAGGCGCATGCCTCCTGCCTGGGATCCTCCTAACTACTCCTGGTCGTCATCAGCGGGCTGCATGTAGTAGTAGGCACCTCCAGAGTAGTAGGAGTCGTCGTCGAAGGTGGCGTCTGGCTCCTGGACTCCATCGTCTGGTCGCAGCAACCGGGTAAAGGAAAGGGGAAAAAGGGGGAACAAGGCAACCGTGAGTACTCATCCAAAGTACTCGCAAGCAAGGAGCTATACTACATATGCATGGGTATATGTGTAAAGGGCCATATCGATGGACTAAACTGCAGAATGCCAGAATAAGAGGGGGATAGCTAATCCTGTTGAAGACTATGCTTCTGGCAGCCTCCGTCTTGTAGCATGCAGAAGAGAATAGACCGAAGTCCTCCAAGCAGCATCGCATAGCATAATCCTACCCGGCGATCCCCTCCTCGTCGCCCTATTAGAGAACGATCACCGGGTTGTATCTGGCACTTGGAAGGGTGTGTTTTATTTAGTATCCGGTTCTAGTTGTCATAAGGTCAAGGTACAACTCCAAGTCGTCCTGTTACCGAAGATCACGGCTATTCGAATAGATTAACTTCCCTGCAGGGGTGCACCACATTACCCGACACGCTCGATCCTATTTGGCCGGACACACTTTCCTGGGTCATGCCCGGCCACAGAAGATCAACACGTCGCAGCCCCACCTAGGCACGACAGAGAGGTCAGCACGCCGGTCTAAACCTAAGTGCACAGGGGTCTAGGCCCATCGCCCATAGCGCACCTGCACGTTGCGAACGCGGCCGGAAGCAGACCTAGCAACCTCCAGTACAACGGAAGTCATGTTACGTGGTCCAATCTGGCGCGCGCCGCTCAGTCGCTGATGTCACGAAGTGCTTCGGCTGATACCACGACGCCGGTTGCCCATATCTTGTCCCATGTGGCGGTTAGTGCATATAAGGCCAACAACCCAACTCAGATCAAATAACAAGATCTCATTAAGCGTGTTAAGTATCCGTGAACGCCGAATAGGGCCAGGCCCACCTCTCTCCTAGGTGGTCTCAACCTGTCCTGCCGCTCCGCCACAAAGATCCACTCGCGGGTACTGCTAAGAGCCGACCCGTCTTTAGTCACCACATGTATCATGTATAAGTATATAGTATATACCCGTGATCACCTCCCGAGTGATCATGGCCCGATAGTATAGCATGGCAGACGGACAAGAATGTAGGGCCACAGATGGAATACTAGCATCCTATACTAAGCATGTAGGATAGCAGGTAAAGGTAACAACAATAGTAACAAGGACAGGCTATGCATCAGGATAGGATAAACGGAAAGCAGTAACATGCTACACTACTCTAATGCAAGCAGTGTAGAAGAGAATAGGCGATATCTGGTGATCAAGGGGGGGGGGCTTGCCTGGTTGCTCTGGCAAGAGAGAGGGGTCGTCAACTCCGTAGTCGTACTGGGTAGCAGCGGCGTCGATCTCGGTGTCTAGTGAAAGAAGAGGGGGGAGAAACAATAAATATTTAAGCAAACAGATGCATAGCGATGCATGACATGACATGTATCGGTGCTAGGGGTGCCCTAACGCGGTAAGAGGTGATACCGGGGAAGGGGGAACATCCGGGAAAGTATCCCCTGTGTTTCGCGTTTTTGGGCAGAGGAGCCAGAGGGGGAATTGCGAGTTGGATATGTTAGGGATGCGCGTCGGATGAACGGGCTGCGTATCCGGGTTCGTCTCGTCGTTCTGAGCAACTTTCATGTTGAAAATAATTTAATCCGAGTTACAGATTAAAAGATATGATTTTCTAAAGATTTATTAATTTTTGGAATTTAATTAATTATTTAATTTATTTCAAAAATGGATTTATGACATCAGCATGAGGTCATGCTAACATCAGCAGTCAACAGGGTTGACTGGTCAACCTGGCTAGTGGGTCAACCTGGCCAGTGGGTCAACCTAGCCAGTGGGTCCCCCTGGCGCGGGCGGGCGGCTTGCAGGGCGCGCACGAGCGGCGATGGGCGCGCACGGCGCGGGTGTGGGCGCACGAGCACGCCCGCGCTGTGTTGCGGGCATGCGAGGTGAGAAAGCGAGGGAGAGGGAGGGTGCTCACGTGGGGGAGTAGGGACGGGGCAGTGGGCTCGACGGAGGTCGGGGGGGGGCGACGGGGACGACGACGTAGAGGAGGCAGGCTGGTGGGGGAGCACTGGCGACGGGTGGCGGGGCGGCGACGAGGGCCTCCTCCCTCGATCCCGATCTAGTCGGGGGAGAGGGGGGAGATATTTTTGGGGAGAGTGGGGGTGTGTCGGTGGCTAGTGGGGGAAGGTTATGGCGCGGGGTTGGGCTGGCCAGCTGGGTCGGTTCGCGGGCCGGCAGAAGTGGCCAGCTCGGCCGGTTGGCCCAGTTGGGCTAGGGGCACTTTTCCTTTTTTTTGTTTTTTCTTTTCTGTTTTCTGTTTTGCATTTTCTTTTCTTTTTATTTTCTATTTTATTTCATTTTATTTCATTTAGACATTTTATAAAAATGTGTTTGCTTTATTATAATTACCCAGGCATTTAACTGCACACCCCGAACATTTTAGTTTAATATTTTGAAAACTTTTGCCGTTTGACATTAATTTGAATTTGAATTTTGACGCGGTTTCGAATTAACCCGAGATTAACTACAGTGACCGAGGTGACATGGCACCATTAACGTGAGATTACTGTAGCATGATTATCCGGGCGTTACAGGTTCATGGTACTGGCGAAAGTTGTGCGGCACAAGAGAGGCTAGCAATGGTGGAAGGGTGAGAGTGCGTATAATCCATGGACTCAACATTAGTCATAAAGAACTCACATACTTATTGCAAAAATCTACAAGTCATCAAACCCAAAGCACTACACGCATGCTCCTAGGGGGATAGATTGGTAGGAAAAGACCATCGCTCGTCCCCGACCACTACTCATAAGGAAGGCAATCAAAGAAACACCTCATGCTTCAAATTTGTCACACAACGGTTACCATACGTGCATGCTACGGGACTTGCAAACCCCAACACAAGTATTTCTCAATTTCACAATTACTCAACTAGCACGACTCTAATATCACTATCTTGATATCTCAAAACAATTATCAAGTATCAAACTTCTCATAGTATTTAATGCACTCTATATGAAAGTTTTATTATAGCCATGTTGAATGCCCATCATATTAGGACTAATTTTATAACCAAAGCAAATTACCATGCTGTTCTAAAAGACTCTAAAAATGATATAAGTGAAGCATGAGAGATCAATAATTTCAATAATATAGAACCACCACCGTGCTCTAAAAAGATATAACCGAAGCAATAGAGCAAAATTATCTAGCTCAAAAGATATAAGTGAAGCACATAGACTATTCTAATAAATTCTGATTCATGTGTGTCTATCCCAAAAGGTGTGCCTTCTGGGGCATCCCCAAGCTTAGGATTTTGTTTGTCCTTTAATTTTACCTTGGGGTTCCTTGGGCATCCCCAAGCTTAGGCTTGCCACTCCTTATTCCAAAATCCATCAAATCTTTACCCAAAAACTTGAAAACTTCACAACACAAAACTTAAACAGAAAATCTCATGAGCTCCGTTAGTATAAGAAAACAAACCATCACTTTAAGGTACTGTAATGAACTCATTCTTTATTTATAGTGGTGTTAAACTACTGTATTCCAACTTCTCTATGGTTCATACCCCCCGATACTAGCCATAGATTCGTTAAAATAAGCAAACAACACACAAAAACAGAATCTGTCAAAAACAGAACAGTCTGTAGTAATATGATTCATACTCATACTTCTGTAACTCTAAAAATTCTGAAATAAATTGGTAGACGTGAGTAATTTCTGTATAAATCATCTGAAAAAAGAATCAACCTAAAATCACTCTCGAATAAAAAAATGGCATCTATTCTCGTGAGCACAAAAGTTTCTGTTTTTTACAGCAAGATTGCAAAGACTTCACCCAAGTCTTCCCAAAGGTTCTACTTGGCACACACAATAATTAAAACATAAAAACACATGTAAAAATAGTCTAGATTAATTATTTATTATTAAACAGGAACAAAAAGAAAGGAACAAAAGTAAAATTGGGTTGCCTCCCAACAAGCGCTATCGTTTAGCGGCCCTAGCTAGGCATAAAAACAAGAATAGATCTAGGTATTATCATCTTTGGTATGCAATCTATAAGTGGCTCTCATAATTGATTCATAAGGTAATTTAATTTTGTTTCTAGGAAAGTGTTTCATGCCTTTCCTTAACGAAAGTTGGAATCTAATATTTCCTTCTTTCATGTCAATAATTGCAGCAATCGTTCTAAGGAGAAGTCTACCAAGAATAATAGGACATGTAGGATTGCAATGTATATCAAGAACGATGAAATCTAGGGGCACATAATTCCTATTAGAAATAATAAGAACATCATTAATTCTTCACATAGGTCTCTTAATGGTGGAATCCCCAAGATGCAAATTTAAAGAACAATCATCAAATTCACGGAAACCTAACACAACACAAAGTTTCTGGGATTGTGGAAACACTAGCACCCAAGTCACACAAAGCATAGCATTCATAATCTTTAATCTTAATTTTAATAGTGGGTTCCCACTCATCATGAAGTTTTCTAGGAATAGAAACTTCTAGTTCAAGCTTTTCTTCATAAGATTGCATTAAAGCATCAACGATATGTTAAGTAAAGGCCTTATTTTGATCATAAGCATGAGCAGAATTTAACACAGATTGCAACAAGGAAATACAATATATCAAAGAGAAATTATCATAATTAAATTTCTTGAAATCCAAAATCGTGGGTTCAATACTAAGTAAAGTTTTGACCTCTTCAATCCCACTTTTATTAATTTTAGCATCAAGATATAAAAACTCCGAATCATTGGGACGCCTTTTAACGAAAGTTGACTCATCTATAGTACCATATTTATAAAGATTCATATTGGAAAACAAAGATTTAATAGGAGACACATCAATCAATTTTAGATCTTCATCTTTATTATCATGAAAACCAGAAGAACACGCTTTCACAAAGCACTCTTTTTTATCATGCATCCTAGCGGTTCTTTCTTTACACTCATCAATGGAAATTCTCATGGCTTTGAGAGACTCATTGATATCATGCTTAGGTGGAATAGATCTAAGTTTCAAATAATCAACATCAAGAGAAATTCTATCCACATTCCTAGCCAACTCATCAATCTTAAGCAATTTTTCCTCAATCAAAGCATTGTAATTATTTTGCGAATTCATAAATTCTTTAACACTAGTCTCAAAATTAGAGGGCATCTTATTAAAATTTCCATAAGAGTTGTTGTAGGAATTACCATAATTATTAGAGGAATTATTAGGAAACGGCCTAGAATTAAAGTTTCCTCTATACGCTTTGTTACCAAAATTGTTCCTACCAACAAAATTCACATCCACAGGTTCATTACTATTCTCAATCAAAGTGGACAAAGGCATATCATTAGGATCAGAAGAAACACTCTTATTAGCAAAAAAATTCATAAGTTCATCCATCTTTCCACTCAAAACATTAGTCTCTTCCATCGCATGAACTTTTTTACTAGTGGATCTTTCGGTGTGCCATTGAGAAGAATTAACCATAATATTATCTAGGAGTTTAGTACCTTCTCCTAAAGTGATTTCCATAAAAGTGCCTCGCGCGGCCGAATCTAAAAGGTTTCTAGAAGAAAAATTCAATCCGACATTTTTTTGTATAATCATCCATAAATTCAAACCATGTGTAGGGCAATTACGTATCATTAATTTCATCATCTCCCAAGCTTGTGCAACATGCTCATGATAAAGTTGCTTAAAATTCATAATATCATTCCTAAGGGAGATGATCTTAGCGGGAGGAAAATACTTAGAGATGAAAGCATCTTTGCATTTATTCCATGAATCAATACTATTCTTAGGCAAAGGAGAGAACCAAGTTTTAGCACGACCTCTAAGAGAAAACGAAAATAGCTTTAATTTAACAATATCATTATCGACATCTTTCTTCTTTTGCATATCACACAAATCAACAAAGTTGTTTAGATGGGTTGCGGCATCTTCACTAAGAAGGCCAGAAAATTGATCTCTCATGACAAGATTCAACAAAGCAACATTAATTTCACAAGATTCAACATCGGTAATAGGAGAAATCGGAGTGCTAATAAAATCATTGTTGTTGGTATTGGAAAACTCACACAATTTAGTATTACATTGAGCCATCGTGACAAACAATCCGACACACAAGCACACAAGAAGCAAGCGAAAAGAAACAGACGGGAAAGAGGCGAAGAAAAGGCAAAGGTTTTTGAAAATCGTTTTAGAAGTGGGGGAGAGGAAAACGAGAGGCGAATGGCAAATAATGTAATGCGAGGGAGAAGCGTTTGTGATGGGTACTTAGTATGTCTTGACTTGAGCGTAGATCTCCCCGGCAATAGCGCCAGAAATCCTTCTTGCTACCTCTTGAGCATGCGTTGGTTTTCCCTTGAAGAGGAAAGGGTGATGTAGCAAAGTAGCTTCAGTATTTCTCTCAGTTTTTGAGAACCAATGTATCAATCCAGTAGGAGACTACACGCAAGTCACCTAGTACCTGCACAGACAACCAAGAACCTTGCAACCAACGCGATAAAGGGGTTGTCAATCCCTTCACAGCCAATCGCAAAAGTGAGATCTGATAAAGATAGTAAGATAAATATTTTTGGTATTTTTCTTGTATAGATTGGAAAATAAAGATTGCAAAATAAATAAATAGTAAACTAGAATTGTAGATCAGAAACTTATATGATGGAAAATAGACCCGGGGGACATATGTTTCACTAGTGGCTTATCTCATGATAGCATATATTACGGTGGGTGAACAAATTACTAATGAGAAATTGATAGAAAAGCGCATAATTATGAGAATATCTAGGCATGATCATGAATATAGGCATCACATCTGCGTCAAGTAGACCGAAACGGTTCTGCATCTACTACTATTACTCCACACATCGACCGCTATCCAGGATGCATCTAGAGTATTAAGTTGATAAGAACAGAGTAACACATTAGGCAAGATGACATGATGTAGAGGGATAAACTCAAGCAATATGATATAAACCCCATCTTTTTATCCTTGAGGGCAACAATACAATACGCGCCTTGCTGCACCTGCTGTCACTGGGAAAGGACACCGCAAGATTGAACCCAAAGCTAATCACTTCTCCCATTGCAAGAAAGATCAATCTAGTAGGCCAAACTAAACCGATAATTCGAAGAGACTTGCAAAGATAAAAAATCATGCATATAAGAATTCAGAGAAGAACCAAATATTATTCATAGATAAACTTGATCATAAATCCACAATTCATCGGATCTCGGCAAACACACCACAAAAGAGTATTACATCGAATAAAGCTCCAAGAACATCGAGGAGAGCTTTGTATTGAGAACCAAAGAGAGAGAAGAAACCATCTAGCTAATAACTATGGACCCGAAGGTCTGTGGTAAACTACTCACACATCATCGGAGAGGCTATGGTGTTGATGTAGAAGCCCTCCGTGATCGATTCCCCCTCTGGCAGATCGTTGGAAAAGGCCCCAAGATGGGATCTCATGAGTACAGAAGGTTGCGGCGGTGGAAAAGTGGTTTCGTGGCTCTCCCTAATGTTTTTAGGGTATAAGAGTATATATAGGCGAAAGAAGTACGTCGGTGGAGCTCCGTGGGGCCCACGAGGGTGGGGGCGCAACTACCCCCCTGGGCACGCCCTCCTGCCCCGTGGCCGCCTCGCGGAGTTCCCGACTTCAACTCCAAGTCTTCTAGATTACGTTTGTTCCAAGAAAGATCATCGCGAAGGTTTCATTCCGTTTGGATTCCGTTTGGTATTCCTTTTCTTGAAAACATTGAAATAGGCAAAAAAACAGAAACTGGCACTAGGCCTCTGGTTAATAGGTTAATCCCAAAAAATAACATAAAAGAGCATATTAAAGCCCATTAAACATCAAAAACAGATAATATAATAGCATGGAACAATCAAAAGTTATAGATACGTTGGAGACGTATCAATACTCTTCGGCAACTAGGACCTGGGTCCATCTGTCGTTGAGTGTATCATGTTCAGCTTGTAACTATTGCTTCTTCTTTTTCATGCTTCTCGCAGTAGAGATTAGCTGGCACTTAAAGTGCTCCTACTCAGGTGGTTCCTCTGGCACGATGAAGTCTTTTTCGCCGAGGCTCACATCATCCTCGGAGAGTGGTAGATAGTTACTATCCTCTGAGTCATCGTTCCCGACCAGATCGTCAAGGTTTACTTGCCCCTCTTCCCAATCATCCTGTTTGGATGTTGGTTCGATGGGGGCTTCGGGGTCTTCGGCATTCTCCAGAGAGTTAATGTCTCCAGTGCTGGTATTACTGTCTTTTTCGCGACGCGATTTTGAATGGTGCTGCAGATGTTGACAGGCTCGTCCTCGACCAGATCCTTCCTGCCATCGCCGTCATCTTCTTTGGGTGTATCCACCATATACACGTCATATGTGGAGGTGGCCGTCCAATGTCCAGTAAAGGACGGGTCTTGGCCTTGTTCGTCTCCGGCATCGTCGTTCATGCCGGCGATGTCTTCGGAGGCGTAGTCCAGCATGACAGTTAAGTCCTCGACAGTGGCTATGAAGTGAGTGGTGGGTGGGACGCAAAATTCCTCACTCTCAGCCCCTAGGCCGGGCTGGGCATAGTTTAGAAGTGATTCCTCTTTGATAGCGAGGGATCACATTAAGTCCAAAGCCTCGTTTAAGAGTGAGGTTGGGATGGGGGAACGAGAGTCCGTGGAGCTAGGTTGGACAGGAGTCTCCTTGCCATGCTCGCGTGACGTGGACCCGGGAGTTCGGAGCTGGTATCTGGGGACGATTCCGACTTTCCAATGGTGAGGGGAATCCGGTTCGACTCCGGGCTTGCCGATGACACAGTCCCCTCTGGATATGCGGTAGTAAGCTCCATAATTGTAGAGAGTCCGATGGGATAGAAACTCCCATCTTCGGACCTGGTAGTCTGCTCTGGATCTAAGGCCAGAGCGGTGGTCGAGGTCGCGAACCCTTCAAAGATCAAGTCTCCTTGGATATCAGCGACATAATCCAGGCTCCCGAATCTGATCTGATGACTGGGGCCGTAGCTGTCAAACTGCTCAAGGCGACTAACTGAGTCGGCATGCAAAGTGAAGCCGTCAACTACAAAAAGTTGACTAGGGAGGAAGGTCGCCTTGGAAATAGCATCATTGTTGACGATCAAACGAGCCATCAATCCTTCTGCTGACGGCACAGTGGAACTCAATGAAAGCACCAATGTCGGTGTCAAAACCGGCCGACCTCAGGTAGGGGGTCCCGATCTATGCGTCAGGATCGAAGGTAACAGGAGGTAGGGGACAAGATATTTACCCAGGTTCGGGCCCTCTTAATGTAGGTAATACCCTACTTCCTGCTTGATTGACTTTGATGAATATAGGGGTTACAAGATTTGATCAAGCAGATATACCCATACCTACTCAAATCATTTGTGAAGGTCAGAAAATTCTTTGAAATTCTTTGAACTTCTCAAATGTTTCAGACTTGTGTTTCATCAAGCAGATATACCCATACCTACTCAAATCATCTATTAAGGTCAGAAAATAACGATACCCACCGTGTGCTTGAACACTCATTGAACCGCATACATTGGTATGTATTATTTTCAATAATTCATTAGCCTTCTCCATTGTTCCGGTGAGCGGAGTTTTAGTCATCTTGCCCATGAGGCATGGCTCGCAAGTATCAAATGATTCATAATCAAGTGACTCCAAAAGTCCATTAGCATGGAGTTTCTTCATGCTCTTTACACCAATATGCCGAAACGTCAGTGCCACAAGTATGTTGCACTATCACTATCAACTTGTATCTTTTGGCATCAATATTATGAATATGTGTATCACTACGATCAAGATTCAATAAACCATTTACATTGGGTGTATGACCATAGAAGATTTTATTCATGTAAACAGAACAATAATGATTCTTTGACTTAAATGAATAACCGTATTGCAATAAACATGATCTAATCTTGTTCAACCTCAACGCGAAAACCAAATAACATTTATTTAGGCTCAACACTAATCCCGAAGATAAAGGGAGTGTGCGATGGTGATCGTATCAACCTTGGAACCACTTCCAACACACATCGTCACCTCGCCCTTAACTAGTCTCTGTTTATTCTGCAACTCCTATTTCGAGTTACTAATATTAGCAACTGAACCAGTATGAAATACCCAGGGGCTACTACAAATACTTCTAAGGTACGCATCAATAACATGTATACCAAATATACCTTTTTTCACTTTGCCATCCTTCTTATCTGCCAAGTATTTGGGGTAGTTCCGCTTATAGTGACCATTCCCTTTGTAGTAGAAGCACTCAGTTTCACGCTTAGGTCTAGCTTTGGGCTTCTTCACGGGA
This sequence comes from Triticum dicoccoides, assembly GCF_002162155.2. NCBI lineage: Eukaryota > Viridiplantae > Streptophyta > Magnoliopsida > Poales > Poaceae > Triticum > Triticum dicoccoides. The sequence goes on from NC_041384.1 coordinate 597,606,797, forward strand.
GTGGCAACTTGCTTGCCATTCTTCTTGAAGTTCCCTTTCTTCCCTTGCCCTTTTCTTGAAACTAGTGGTCTTGTTATGCTCTTTCTTGATTTCTACCTTCGCCGATTTCAGCATCACGAAGAGCTCGGGAATCATTTTCGTCATCCCTTGCATATTCTAGTTCATCACGAAGTTCTAGTAGCTTGGTGATAGTAGCTAGAGAACTCTTTCAATCACTATCTTTTCTGGAAGATTAACTCCCATTTGATTGAAGCGATTGTAGTACAAAGACAATCTGAGCACATGCTCACTGGCTGAGCTATTCTCCTCCATCTTGTAGGCAAAGTAATTGTCAGAGAACTCATACCTCTCAACATGGGCATGAGTCTAAAATACCAATTTCAGCCTTTTGAGCATCTCATATGCTCTGTGGCGTTCAAAACATTTTTGAAGTCCCGGTTCTAAGCCGTAAAACATGGCACACTAAACTATTAAGTAGTCATCATATCGAGGTTGCCAAACATTCATAACATCTGCATCTGCTCCTGCAATAGGTCTATCACCTAGCAGTGCATCAAGGACATAATTCTTCTGTGCAGCAATGAGGATAATCCTCAGATCACAGACCAAGTCCGCATCATTGCTACTATCATCTTTCAACTTAGTTTTCTCTAGGAATATATCAAAATAGGGGACCTACATCGCGAGCTATTGATCCACAACATAGATATGCAAATACTATCAGGACTAAGTTCATGATAAATTAAGTTCAAATAATCAAATTACTAATGAACTCCCACTTAAATCAACTTCACTCCAGTTATCTAAGTGACACATGATCCATATCAACTAAACCATGTTCGATCATCGCGTGAGATGGAGTAGTCTTCAATGGTGAACATCTTCATGTTGATCATATCTACTATATGACTCATGTTCGACCTTTTGGTCTCCAGTGTTCCGAGACCATGTTTGTACATGCTAGGCTCGTCAAGTTTAACCCAAGTATTCCGCGTGTGTAAATCTGGCTTACACCCGTTGTATGTGAACGTAGAGTCTATCACACCCGATCATCATGTGGTGCTTCGAAACGATGAACTTTGGCAACGGTGCATACTCGGGGAGAACACTTTTATCTTGAAATTTAGTGAAGGAATCGTCTTATAGTGCTACTGTTGTTCTAAGCAAAACAAGATGCATAAAAGATAAACATCACATGCAATCAAAATATGTGACATGATATGGCCATCATCATCTTGTGCTTTTGATCTCCATCTCCAAAGCATCATCATGATCTCCATCATCACCAGCTCGACACCTTGATCTCCATCGTAGTGTCGGGGTCGTCTCGCCAACTATTGCTTCTACAACTATTGCTAACGCATAGCGATAAAGTAAAGCAATTACATGGCGTTTGCACTTCATACAATAAAGAGACAACCATAAGGCTCCTGTTGGTTACTGATAAATTACAAAACATGATCATCTCATACAATAACGTATATCACGTCATGTCTTGATCATATCACATCACAGCATGCCCTGCAAAAACAAGTTAGACGCCTTCTACTTTGTTGTTGCAAGTTTTAGGTGGCTCATACGGGCTTCTAGTAAGAACCATTCTTACCTACACAAAAACCACAACGTTGATTCATCAAGTTTGTTGTTTTAGCCTTGTTCAAGGATTGGCCGCAGTAAAATTTGATTCAACTAAAGTAGGAGAAACACACAACCGCCATCCACCTTCATGCAAAACTAGTTACATGTCAATCGGTGGAACCGGTGTCATGTGCGTGGACATGTAAGGTTGTTCCGGGCCGCTTCATCCCACAATACCGCCGAATCAAAATAAGACGTTGGTGGTAAGCAGTATGACTATCACCGCCCACAACTCTTTGTGTTCTACTCGTGCATATCATCTACGCATAGACCTGGCTCGGTTGCAACTGTTGGCAAACGGTGCATGGAAAACAAAAAATTTCTACGCCCACGCAAGATATATCAAGGTGCATAGCAACGAGAGGGGAGAGTGTGTCTACGTACCCTCATAGACCGTAAGCGGAACCATTTGACAACGCAGTTGATGTGGTCGAACTTTCTTCGCGATCCAACCGATCAAGTACCAAACGTATGGCACCTCCGTGTTCAGCACACATTCAGCTCGGTGACATCCGCGCCTTCTTGATCCAGCAAGATAGCGAGGTAGTGGATGAGTTCCGGCAACACGACGACGCGGTGACTGATGTCTACTACACAACCTTCTTCTTGTAGACTCGAGTTGGGCCTCCAAGTGTAGAGTTTTGTAGGACAGTAGCAAATTTTCCCACAAGTGGATGACCTAAGGTTTATCAATCCGTGGGAGGCGTAGGATGAAGATGGTCTCTCTCAAACAACCCTGCAACCAAATAACAAAGAGTCTCTTGTGTCCCCAACACACCCAATACAATGGTAAATTGTATAGGTGCACTAGTTCGGCGAAGAGATGGTGATACAAGTGTAGTATGGATAGTAGATATAGGTTTTTGTAATCTGAAAATATAAAAAAACAAGGTAGGAAGTGACAAAAGTGAGCAAAAATGGTATTGCAATGCTTGGAAAGAAGGCCCATGGTTCATACTTTCACTACTGCAAATTCTCTATCAATGATAACATAGTTTGATCAAATAACAACCCTTCAACGTACAACAAAGAGTCACTCCAAAGTTTCTATCGGAGAATGTAGGATGAAAACATGCGTCAACCCTTATGCATAGATTACCCCAATCTCACCTCGGGAATCCGTGAGTTGAGTGCCAAAACATACATCAAGTGAACCAATAGAACATCTGATAACCCACAAGTATAGGGGATCGCATCAGTTTTCGAGCGTAGAGTATTCAACCCAAATTTATGGATTCGACACAAGGGGAGCCAAAGGATATTTGAAGGTATTAGCAGCTGGGTTGTCAATTCAACCACACCTGGACATTAATTATCTGCAGCAAGTAATCAGTAGCACGGTAATATGATAGTTTTGATAACAGTGACAGCAGCAATGGTAACGGTAACAGTGATAGCAGTATTTTGTAGCAAGTGTAACAGTGATGATAGTAATAGTAACTTAGCAGAAACAATATAGGATAAATTCATAGGCATTGGATCGGTGACTTGTTGGATGATATTCATCATGTAACAGTTATAACCTAGGGCGATACGGCACTAGCTCTAGTTCATCGATATAATGTAGGCATGTATTCCGTAAATAGTCATACGTGAGAACTTGCATGACATCTTTTGTCCTACCCTCCCATGGTAGTGGGGTCCATATTGGAAACTAAGGGATATTAAGGCCTCCTTTTAATAGAGAATCGGAGCAAAGCATTAACAAATAGTGAATACATGAACTCCTCAAACTACAGTCTTCATCGAGAGTGGGCCCGGTTGTTGTCACTCCGGGGTTGTCAGATCATAACACGTAGTAGGTGACTATAACTTGCAAGATCAGATCTAAAACATGGATATAATGATGAATTCATAAACGGTTTAGATCTGAGTTCATGGCACCCAGGCCCAAAGTGACAAGCATTAAGCATAGCAAAGTCATAGCAACATCAATCTAAGAACATAGTGGATACTAGGGATCAAGCCTAGCAAAACTAACTCGATTACATGATGAATCTCATCCAACTCCTCACCAACTAGCGAGCCTACAAAGGAATTACTCACTCCCAATGAGGAGCATCATGGAATTGACGATGGAGAAGGGTTGGTGATGACGAAGAATGAAGATCCCCCTCTCCGGAGCCCCAAACGGACTCCAGATCTGCCCTCCCGAGGAAGAACAGGGCTTGGCGGCGGCTCCGTCTCGTGGAACGTGATAATTCTTTCTCCCCGATTATTTTCTGGAATAATGTGATTTTATAGTATCAGGGGGATTGTCTACGGGGCCACCAGGTGGGTACAACCCACCTGGGCATGCCAGGAGAGGGGGGCGTGCCTTGGTGGGTTGTGCCCACCCAGGGGCCCCTCTCTGGTGGGTCTTGGCTCCAGTATTTCTCATTTATTCCATAAAAATTCCTCGCAAAGTTTCGTTTCATTCAGAGAACTTTTATTTCTACACAAAACAACACCATGTTAGTTCTGCTGAAAGCACCGTCAGCCAGGGTTAGTTTCATTCAAATCATGCAAATTATAGTCCAAAACAAGAGGAAAAGCATGAGAAAAAGTAGATACATTGGAGACGTATCAACTCCCCCAAGCTTAAACCTTTGCTTGTCCTCAAGAAATTCAGTTGACAAACTGAAAGTGAGAAATAAAAACTTTTATGAACTCTTTTGCTCTTGTTTGCATAAACAGGCTTAAACAACACCCAGGTTTTCAGCGAACATTATAACTAACCATGTCAACAATAACATTTAAAGATTATATTAATTCATATCAATGACATAATCAGCTAGCGAGCAATAATAAGATATCTCAAACGGCAACACATTGTCAAAACAACCATGATATCATATGACAATAGTGGTATCTCACTAGCCCTTTTTGATACCGCAAAACATAAATGCATAGCACCTCCAAAGTTCAAGCAGAGAATAATCATTGTAATTCATGGTAGAAAAGATCCAGTCATGATGCACCCAACATTAGCTATACACAATGCATAAATCATGACAACTGTGCTCTCTCAGTTTCTGGCGCTTGTTTAAGAAGTTGATGACACAACATAAAAGTAAATAGAAAGTACCTTCGCAGAGGGAAGTAGTGATTTGCAGAGGTGCCACAACTCAATTTTTAAAATAGAGATAAATGATATTTTGAGACATGCACCCTTCTTATTCACTTCACGACTACCAGTTATCAACATCTTCCATGCTAAGCATGCTAGTGGTGGTTCCCAAGCGATAAAAGTGAAGGTTTACTCCCCCTCCACCATCAATCACACTCCACGGCTTGTCCGAAACAACGGGTGCCGTCCATACCAACATCAATCCCAGGGGAGTTTTGTTTAATTATTTGCATTTTTGAGTTCGGGACTGGGAATCCCTATTACCGCCCTTTTCTCGTGCGATGGCGAGTGAATAAACACTCGACATAAGAATAACCCGCTTAGAATGGAAGATACCGACCACCTCCTGTCGTTCCATGAACGATCCAGGCACACAAAAAGGATAATTTTTAGAAGTTTTTAGAGGTGGCACATGCAAATTTACTTAGGACGGCAGGGTAATATTGTATATAGGTAGGTACGGTGGACTCATTTGGAATTGGGTTCAAGGTTTTTGATGTACAAGCAGAGTTTCCACTTAGTACAGGCGAAGGCTAGCAATTAGATTAAGAAGCGGCCAGCTAGAGAGCAACAATGATCATAACCATGCATTATGCATAAGTAACATTGGACACTAGCATGAGTAGGATATGAACACCATGAACATAAATATCACAGAGGCTATGTTGGTTTTGATTCAACTACATGCATGAACATGTGCCAAGTCAAGCCACTCGAACATTCACAGGAGGATATCATATCATCATACTACATCACAATCATTTTACGCTATGTTGATATCTAAGATAAATCATTATCCACTCCTAGCTACTAATGCATGGCATGAGAAACTATAATCTCTAATTGTCATTGCAAACATGTTTAATCATAACGTGCTGAAGCCTGGATACTAGGTTAAACATATTTACACAAACAGAACAAGTCGAGTTCATACCAGTTTCTCCCTGCCACTGCTAATTCATCAAATATCATCATTATTGCCTTTCACTTGCATGACCGAATGATATAAAAATAATAATAGTGCAAGAGTGCCATGGACTAATTAAGCTGGAATCTGCAAAACATTGTATTCAACAGGAGAAGACAAGGTAAAATGTGCTCTTATTAGTTCAACAATTATTCATATGAGAGCCACTCAACATTTTCATCGTGGTCTTCTCCTCGGTAAGACTCGAATAAAAAGAAAGGAAACTCAGAGAAATACACCAAAATATTTTTGGAGTTTTTGGTTTTCTTGAACAAGCAAATACAAGGAGAAAGCAAAAACAAGAAAAACTATTTACATGGGAAAGCTTCCAACAAGCAAAAGAAGAACAAGGAAATCTTTTTGGGTTTTCTTTTTAGTGCTACTACTAAGCATGCATGGAAAGTAAATTACTACACCTAATTTTTTTTGGTTTTTCTAAAGTTTTTCAAACACACAAGAAGAAAGCAAGAAAATAAATCTAAGCATGGATGATACAATGAAAAAGTGTGAACACCGACAGATGGAATGGTATATGTGAACATGAATATAATGTCGGTGAGAAATGCGTACTCCCCAAGCTTAGGCTTTTGACCTAGCTTGGTAGTCAGTCAGTACCTTGGATGGCAGTAGGGATCCTGAGGAGCAGGCATTCGCTCATCCCACTGCTGATGTTCCTGTGCTGCTTCCGCTGCAGCCTGGGCGTTCCGGTAGGCGATGATGTCCTCTGACATAATCCTATATCCGCCCCTGGCAACAGAATCAAACAAAGCAGGAGCAGGCAATGGATTAACATCATGAGTCCTCACACTAAAACCAGGTTATATGGAATAGGGATGTTAGGAGATTCGATATCAGTAAAATGGTGGTGATCCATAGCGGTGCGGTCTAGGTAAACCTTGGTCAGAGGATAATCATGAGGGCGTATCTCAACATTGAATTGAGCTGCCAAATGAGTGGCAAAAATCCCACCATGTATTTTACCTTGGGATTTACTAAGATGTAGGTGACGAGCCATGATAGCTCCCAAGCTATGTGTGTTGTCGCCCTCAAGTGCACGACGTAAAATAGAAGGTCTGGTGAACTAAGTGCACCCACCTTCTCCCTAGCAAGCAAGCATTTGGTAATAAAAAGTGCAAAGTAACGAACAACAGGAAAATGTAAGCCAGCGACAGTGATGGCTGACACTCCTCTCTCATCGCCCACTGTCAAAGTGCGATAAAAGGCCTCAAACTCGGCCGGCCTAGGCTCAGCCAAGCTCCCATCAGACGGGATCATGCATATGTCACAAAATTTAGTAAGTGGTATCTGATGGTTTTCAACATATAAGTCAAAGCTCACTTCAGAAGGATTATTCCTAGGCAGGAAAGTAAAACTTTGAACAAAGATTTTTGTGAGGATTTGGTGTTGGTCACACTCATCTGCGATGAAGTCGGTGAGGCCGGCATTAGCAATATATTGCATGAACTCTGGAAGAATCCCAGCCTCTTGCAAGAACGGGGTGTGCGGCCATTCACACGGTCGTACCTCCGCCAACCTTCGAGGGTGGAGATCACTATTAGAAGACTCCCCAATAACACTCTTGGAGTTCTTCTTAGAGCCAAACTTCCTGAAGATATTCATGTCCACGTACAATTTTTCCTATGAACAAAAATCTGAATTTTTAGTTCACAAAATTTTCTCAACTAAACTTCACAAAATTGATAGCAACTACTCATAGGGATACATAGAGGCCATAACAAGCATTCAAACTACTTAGAACACTAAGAATTCAACATGCAAGTACATCTACAGCAGCACCAAGAGTAGCTAATTATTCAAAGTATAAACCACTAACTAATTGGACAAACGGTGGAGTCACATACCAAGCAACAATCCCCTAAAACTATTTCAAAAACGGAGCTTCGAGCAAAGAGATCGAAATCTGCGGGATTGAGCTCAAGAACACGGGAGAGAGAGCAATGAGGATTTTTTCCGGAGGTATGTGATGATGCGGGCTAAAGAGATAAGTGAGAGGGCCCATGTGGGGACCACAACCCACTAGGGCGCGCCTGGGGGTCCTGGCGCGCCCAAGTGGGTTGTGCAGTGCACCTCCCTCTGGTATTATTTTCACCAAAAATTCAGAAATATTCAGAAAAAAATCATGTAAAATTTTCAGAAAACAGGCAAAACAGGTGAAACATGGCATTTTAATTTATTTAACTAATAAAAACAGGCAAAACATGGTATTTTAATTTATTTAACTAATAAAAACAGGCAAAACATGGCATTTTAATCTATTTAACTAATAAAAACAGAATACAAAAAGTAAGGACAGAAGGTAGTGCTTACTAAGTTCATCAACTTCATACGGCTAAATAATGATGCATTAATAAGGTTGATCGGGTCTTATTAACAACTACTTTCGGTGAGCATGAAACCGAAGAATTTTTGTAAATCACTAAGTTACCTCAATGGGGATATGCATGTCCCCAACAATAAGCATTTCATATTTCTTTTTGACTATAGGTAGAGGTATTTGAAAAGTTCCAATAGTGATCGTCGGAGATTTTTCAATAACATTAATACCATTCACTTGGAATTGTTTCTTCGGAAAGTGCACCGTATGCTCATTACCATTAATATGAAAAGTGACCTTGCTTTTATTGCAATCAATAACAGCCCCTATAGTAATTAAGAAGGGTCTACCAAGGATAATTGACATGTTGTCATCCTCGGGCATCTCAAGTATAACAAAGTCAGTCAAAATAGTAACATTAACAACAACAACGGGCACATCCTCACAGATACCGACAGGTATGGCAGTTGACTTGTCAGCCATATGCAAAGATATTTCAATAGGTGTGAGTTTATTCAAGTCAAGTATTTTATATAAAGAGAAAGGCATAACACTAACACCAACTCCTAAATCACACAAAGCAGTTTTCACATAATTCTTTTTGATGGAGCAAGTTATAGTTGGTATACCCGGATCTCCAAGTTTTTTAGGTACTCCATCTTTGAAAGTATAATTAGCAAGCATAGTGGAGATTTCAGCTTCCGGTATTTTTATCTTATTAGTGATGATGTCTTTCATATACTTTGCATAAGGAGGCATTTTCAAGATATCAATCGAGCGAGTACGCAAAAAGACTAGCCTCAGCATTTCAGCAAAGCATTCAAATTCTTCATCGTCATTCTTTTTAGTTGACTTGGGTGCAAAAGGCATAGGTTTTTGAACCCACTATTGTCTTTCTTTACCGTTTTCTGGCAGTGAAGTCTCTTTTATCATACCTTTTATTTTTAGGTTGTGGGTTATCAAGATCAACACGTGGTTCTATCTCAACATCATTATCTGATTCTTTTCCATTATTTGGTTGAGCATCTTCATGAACATCTGCATTATCTTTTTCATTATCACTGGGTGGATGTTCATTACCAGATTGAGTTTCAGCATCAAAGATAGGAATTTCATTTTCATTATCAGGAGGTTTCTCTATTTCAGGTTCACTGGAAGCATGCAAAGTCCTATTATTTTTCTTCTTCTTTTTCTTTTTAGAAGGACTAGGTGCACTAGTGTTATTTCTTTGTGAGTCTTGTTCAATTATTTTTGGGTGTCCCTCAGGATAAAGTGGTTCCTGAGTCATTTTACCTCCTCTAGTTGCAACTCTAACAACAAAGTCATGCATATTGTTATTCATTTCATCAAGTAATTCTCTTTGTGATTTTGCAACTTGTTCTAACTGAGTTTGAACCACAGAAGCATGTTTTCCAACACCTCTAACATCATTTGAAATTCTAAATAACAAGTCACTCAATCGAGCAATCATATCAGAATTGTATTTCAATTGTTTCATAACATTTGCATTGAAGTGGTCTTGTTTTCTAATGTAGTTTTCAAACTCATAAAAGCATTGACTAGGATGCATATTGTGAGGATTATCATTTTCGTTGAATTTCATAAGAGAATTTACCTCTACCACCTTAGGCAGTGGTGGTGTATTAAGACCATGTATTTCTTCAATAGGAGGCAAATTTTTAACGTCCTCAGCTTTAATACCTTTTTTCCTTCATAGATTTATTTGCTTCTTGCATATCTTTAGGACAGAGATATAATATACCCCTCTTCTTCGGAGTGGGTTTAGCCAGTGGTTCAGGAAGAGTCCAATCATCATAATTTTTCAATATGTTATTCAATAATTCTTCAGCTTGAGCAATAGTTTGTTCCCTGAAAACACAACCAGCACAACTATCTAGGAAGTCCCTAGAAGCATCGGTTAGTCCATTATAGAAGATACACTACAAAAAATACACTTCCGTGATGATATTTTTTTGTCACAGTAGGTCACGTTTTCTTCATGCATGTACATCCATGGCGATTTTATGACAGAATCAAGATAGTCATACTTGTGCTGTCGTAGAAGTGTTCCATGACATTACCAAAATTATCATCACTGAAGTGTCCACTTCCATGACGATAAATGGCGCGTCATGGAAGTGCTTTCGTCAAGGGTGACCGACACGCGGCATCCACCATAACGGGTCACCGTTAAGCTATCAGGTCTGGTTTTGGATCTGATAACCCGCTAACAGCCCGGACCAATGAGGATTTTCCATGTGTAAAATTCTCATTGGCCGGAGGAAACATGTGTCAGCTCACCATTGGGACAGATGTCATCCATTTATAGGACAGGAGGCGCCTATGATACGTTGACACGTGGCACGGCCCAACAGAGGCCCATATAGGTTAAATGGGCCGACTCAACTAAAGGCCCACAAGATTTTGCGGACTATAATGGGCCGGCCGAGCTAAAGGCCCGCAAGATTTTGCCGACCATAAGGGGCCGGCCCAGCTAAAGGCCCACTAGATTTTGAGGACACGACTGGGCTGGCCCAGCTAAAGGCCCACAAGATTTTGAGGACACTAGTGGGCTGGCCCGTTAACAACCTGCCATGGTTTGGGCCAAATGTCGGCCCATATTTGATCCGGTCCATTAACAGCCTGCCATGTTCCGGGCCTAATAAAGGCCCATATTAGATCCAGCCCGTCAAAAGCCTACCACGTTCTGGACCAAATTACGTCCCAGATCAGATCCGGCCCTTTAAGAGGCTTTGCGCTAAATTATGGCCCATATCAGATTCGGCCCGTCAACTAGACGCTATGCTTTTGGGCCCACTGGCTAAAGGCCCAATTAGTAATTCGACCTGATATAAGTTTCGTCCTGTTAAAGGCCCGTTTAACATTTCAGCCCTCTATTTATTTCTGCCTATTGAAAGCCCGTCATATAGTTGGGCCTACCTACGACCCAGTTTGCATCTGGCCTGCTCACAGGCGATAATCCGATTGGGCCAAACAAAGACTGAGAGAATTTTGGCCTGTTAATGGCCCGTGATGTGATTGGCACAATCATGGGCCGGGGTCTATTTCGGCCTGCTGCCGGCCCATGAGCTATTCGGCACGTTTTAGGCCCAACCTACTTTTCAGTCTCCTAAAATCCCATTGAGTTTTCTTGCAAAAATAGGGCTGGTGGTTTACTCAGCCTATTAAAGGCCCAAATCTACTAGTGGGCGAGTTTACATTTAGGCCTGTTAACAGACCAAGATGACTGGGCCCATGATGCGGATCATACATAGTAATTTGCATGACGACCCGATTATGTATCGTAATTTTACGGTTTGGCTAGTTTACTGTGAAGACAGGATATATATACAGTAAAATAACTGATGCATCGTGAATAAGGAAAAACCTAGACTATACAATAAATAAATTACGACATATTACATCCACTGGCATCAAAGTTCGCCACTATGATAATAAAGCACAAGCAGATAGCAGATTACATACACTTGGCATCAAAGATCGCCACCAGTGCAAATAAACACGCCGACAAAATTGTCGGATCACGGGTTCCGGAAAAACCCTCAAGGTTCGAACACTGGGGTGCGCACGAAGATCTCCTCCTACCGATCCACGTCCTAGCTTTGCTAAGATCTCAAAGGCAAACTCGATGAGCTTGCAACACAAGGGACACAAGATTTATACTGGTTTGGGCCACCGTTGTGGTGTAATACCCTACTCCTGTGTGGTGGTGGTGGATTGCCTCTTGGGATGATGATGAACAGTACAAGGGGAAGAACAGCCTCCTGAGGATGAGGTGTTCTTGTGCTTGTGAACTTGTGTGGGTGAGGATTACTCAAGATGAGATGCCCCCTACGGTGGTGGCTAGTCCTACTTATACATGCCCTGGTCCTCTCCCCAAATATTGAGCAGGAAGGGAGCTAACAACGGCCAATTTGAAAGGGGACAGCTAGTACGCTTATCCTGACAAAAGTAGTCTTCGCCTGCAAAAGGCTCTGGTGGTGACGCTGCCTTGGGCTCCATGGTGACCTCCGTCTTGCCGTCCCGCTGGTCTTGGTCTTGTCGCACTGATATGGAAACATTTGCTTGACGCCTCGGTACTTTGCGCCTGCGCTTGCCTCCTTAGCACCAAAGGGGAAACAAGGACACTACGCGCGCTGGTGCCTGCCTGGCGCCCGCCTGGTCTCGATCGTCATGGCTCATGTCACGAGAACCTCGCGAGGTTTGCCTTGCCTTGATCTCTCCGCCCCTCGCGGGCCAGCCTAGTGAGGCCGCCACTAGGAGGTTTTGCGTCGTCCGCCTTGCGAGGCTCGGCCCCTCGCGAGGGTCTTGAATGCCTTGTTGACGAAGATGGCCGCACGGTCCCGCTTACAGAGCCACCCCATGGGTCACATGGCCCAAGGGGCGCTCGGGCTTGGCCCCGAGGCGAAGCCAAAGGTCAAGTGCGGAGCGCCGCGGGCCCCAATAGCCTACGACCTTGGTCGACGCGTGGTGGTTGATTGGACGTGGGCGTCTTCGCTTCCCCATGCTGCCTTGGAATCCGCCTGGCTATGCGGCCCCCGCTACCTACACAGTTATTATTCCATCGCCTGCGCCATACTTCCCCAATTCCTCTGCTTCCCCGAGACTCTACTCCTCCTCTCCAATCTAACTTGAGCTCTGCCTGCTTCATCGCCATGGCGCCGAAACAAGCGGATAAGGGGAAGAAACCTCTGTCTTCTGCCAGTGCGCCTCCCACCATAGAGCCCGCGGTTGGCCGATCGCTGGTGCTCAACGATGAGGCCATGGGCAAGGTGCGCCCCATGCTCGCTTCCAGTTTCAATGAGTGGGTAAAGACGGTGTCTTGGCCTGCGTCTCGTGCTCGTATTGACCGGGCAGCCACCAAGGTCCCAATCTTCATCGATGCCCTTTGGGCTGGCCTGATTCCCCCTTTCCCCGCCTTCTTCAACGCGGTGCTTGAACATTACCAGATTCACATGCTGCATCTCGACCAACAATCCATGACTTTTCTCGCCGTCTTCGCCTTTGTTTGTGAGGCCATGATGGGCATTGCCCCTTCCGTGGCCCTTCTTCGTCATTTCTTCTCATTGCATCTGATGGATCCCCGGCAAAGCTCGGGGTGCGTGAGCTTCCAGGCTGTGGCTGCGACGGTAGGCGCAGGGATCAACTTCGAGCTTCCTCCATCCATGAGCGAGTTTCAGACACGATGGGTATTTGTCAATGCCGGGGTGCTCCGCCCTCTGCTCCATTCTCCATCAGCGCCTGCCGTTCCCAACTATGGTTGGGGTCACGAGAAGCTCGCGAGCCCCTGTCTTGTCCCCGTCTTGCTCAGGCTAAGGAGGTTGAAGGATCGTGGCATGACTGTGCCTATGGTGGTGAAGGAGTTCGTCAGGCGCTGAGTCGCTCCGCTTCAGCGCCATTCTCGCCCGATGTGGGCTTTGCTCAACAGTCAGGACCATATGAGACATCAGGAGTCTGGGCTCCCTCTCGTGACGCGGCAAATAGTGCTCGAGGTCCTGACGGGGGTCCCTTCACCGGACGACATGCCTGGGAAGAGCTGTCTACTGTACCGCTGCACAAACAAGGCAGTATTTGTGGAGCACATGCCTTCCTTTCTTGAGTGGGGGCTGCGCCGACGGCCTGGTGGGGCCCTCCGAGAACCCCGTCGATGTGGTTCCCTTCGTCACCGCTGGCGCCGATCTCGTCCCGAGTGTGGATGCAGGGGGGCGAGCTCTGCCGGAGACTGGTGGCCTGAGTGCTGAGGTGTAGATGCCGCCTGGGGATCCCGGGGCATCATCCTCTGGAGCTCATGATTCCTCCCCTGGGGCGTCGGTTGCGGAGGCGATGCAGCACGCGGCTGATACGTCTCCAACGTATCTATAATTTTTGATTGCTCCATGCTATATTATCTTCTATTTTGGACATTATTGGGCTTTCTTATCCACTTCTATATTATTTTTGGGACTAACCTATTAACCGGAGGCCCAGCCCAGAATTGCTGTCTTTTGCCTATTTCAGAGTTTCGCAGAAAAAGAATATCAAACAGAGTCCAAACGGAATGAAACCTTCGGGAATGTGATTTTTGGAACGAACAAGATCCAGGAGGCTTGGACCCTACGTAAGAGAAGCTTCCAGGAGGCCACGAGGTAGGGGCGCGCCTACCCCCCAGGGCGCGCCCTCCACCCTCGTGGGCCCCCTGTTGCTCCACCGACGTACTTCTTCCTCCTATATATACCTACGTACCCCCAAACGATCATATACGGAGCCAAAAACCTAATTCCACCGCCGCAACCTTCTGTACCCATGAGATCCCATCTTGGGGCCTGTTCCGGAGCTCCGACGGAGGGGGCACTCATCACGGAGGGCTTCTACATCAACACCATAGCCTCTCCGATGAAGTGTGAGTAGTTTACCTTAGACCTTCGGGTCCATAGTTATTAGCTAGATGGCTTCTTCTCTCTTTTTGGATCTCAATACAATGTTCTCCCCCTCTCTCGTGGAGATCTATTCGATGTAATCTTCTTTTTGCGGTGTGTTTATTGAGACCGATGAATTGTGGGTTTATGATCAAGTTTATCTATGATCAATGTTTGAATCTTCTCTGAATTCTTTTATGTATGATTGGTTACCTTTGCAAGTCTCTTCGAATTATCAGTTTGGTTTGGCCTACTAGATTGATCTTTCTTGCAATGGGAGAAGTGCTTAGCTTTGGGTTCAATCTTGCGGTATCCTTTCCCAGTGACAGTAGGGGCAGCAAGGCACGTATTGTATTGTTGCCATCGAGGATAACAAATGGGGTTTTATCATATTGCATGAATTTATCCCTCTACATCATGTCATCTTGCTTAAGGCATTACTCTGTTTTTATGAACTAAATACTCTAGATGAATGCTGGATAGCGGTCGATAAGTGGAGTAATAGTAGTAGATGCAGGCAGGAGTCGGTCTACTTGTCTCGGACGTGATGCCTATATACATGATCATACCTAGATATTCTCATAACTATGCTCAATTCTGTCAATTGCTCAATAGTAATTTGTTCACCCACCGTAAAATACTTATGCTCTTGAGAGAAGCCACTAGTGAAACCTATGGCCCCCGGGTCTATCTTCATCATATTAATCTTCCAACACTTAGTTATTTCCTTTGCTTTTATTTTACTTTGCATCTTTAACACAAAAATACCAAAAATATTATCCAATCACATCTATCAGATCTCACTCTCGTAAGTGACCGTGAAGGGATTGACAACCCCTTATCGCGTTGGTTGCGAGGATTTATTTGTTTTGTGTATGTGCGAGGGACTCGCGCGTAGCCTCCTACTGGATTGATACCTTGGTTCTCAAAAACCGAGGGAAATACTTATGCTACTTTGCTGCATCACCCTTTCCTCTTCAAGGGAAAACCAACGCAGTGCTCAAGAGGTAGCAAGAAGGATTTCTGGCGCCGTTGCCGGGGAGGTCTACGCAAAAGTCAACATAGCAAGTACCGATCACAAACCCTTATCTCCCGCATTACATTATTTGCCATTTTCCTCTCGTTTTCCTCTCCCCCACTTCACCCTTGCCGTTTTATTCGCCCTCTCTCTTTCGTTCTCCTCTTTTTCGCTTGCTTTTTGTTTGCTCGTGTGTTGGATTGTTTGTTTGTCACGATGGCTCAAGATAATACCAAATTATCACTACAAAAAAAAGACACTTCCTTGCATGCGAAGATATAGCTGGTGGGTCCGAGCTGTTAGCGGCGGTAACATTTTTTTCGCGAAATACAGAGGCCGTTTCGGTGGGTCCTAGATTTCAGGTGGAGGAAATCATTATTTTGCGTGTAATAAGGAGGCATTTCCTTGCGTGCGGTCATGGACCCAGTTGTCAGCCTCTCCACGTACAGTCCACTTCAGATGCATGTCGGTCGTTGACCATGCTGACCACGCCACGCCGAGAGCACCAGGGCGGTGGACAATGGCGAGGCCTAGGAAGGGAACGACACGGAGGCAAGGAAGACTCGTCCGTTGTTTTTGTTTCCCACCCAGAGGGGAGTACGACTGTACGAGGGTTTACTGGTTCGTCTGCCGTCACCGGAGAATAACAACAGGTGTGGGTGAGTAGAGGGATGGATAGGCCAGCGATGGGAGTATGGTGGGGCGGTGAGGCCTGCGCAGCAGCACAGCCGGCCGCGGGGAGGAGGGAGCAGGCAGTCTCACAGGTGCTTGTTTGAGCGGCTGGAGCAGGAAGAGCAGAGATTGAAGAAGCACGATGGCCGTTGGATGGACATCCAACAGTATACAGGCCATCTGTGGAAAGCCTCAAATCTGTGGAAAACAGCATACATCCCATCTGCCATTATTTCAAATAATTTACAGCCCATTTGCTAATTCTTACGGGGTTTTTTGGAGCCCATATTCTTTATGTTAGCATTACAGCCCATATTGTGGCCACGGTTAAAAAATTATACGAAATTTTGCATATGTCGGTGCGGTCTGAACTATTTTTAATCCCGAAATTTTGAGTCACATTCAGACTGATTTTAAAAATAAATGTATATCAATATAAAATCCAATAAATTGTCCATGCATAAAAATCGATGCAAATTAAAATCTCGAAATGAAAAAAAATATTTGAAAATAATTGCCGGTTTGATGTGTTTTAAAAATGTACAGCCCATTTCTCATTACTGATAGGCCACTCTCCTCGTCTTGAAAGATTTGCAGCCCAACAGGCCTGATAAAGTGACTTACTTGACAAATCACAAAAAAACTGGGCTAGCCATTTTCATAAAGAAAAAAACTACTGGGCTGGTCTGTGGTAAACATAAAAGAAAAGGCTGTCTAGACATGCCAGAGTGTCCCGCACAGCCCAGTTGACACCCTGCTTCCGTCTCAAAAACAAATTAGATAAATCCCACTCCAATTATGGCGATTCATAAAAATGCCACTGCAATTTCAAAACTTTGAAAAATGCCACTGCAATTTTTGCAAACTTTGAAAAACGCAACTGCAGTTTGCAAACTTTGAAAAACGCCACTCCAGACTTCGAAAAATGCCACTAGAAATGGCATGAAATGGCATTTTTCAAAGTTTGGAAATTGCAGTGGCATTTCTCGGATACACCAGATTTGGATTGGCATTTATCAAATTAAGCAAAACAAAAATAACTGGGCGAGCTGCTGGGTCCCTGGTGTCAGCCGCTCGTTGTGCAATTCTCTCGTTTATTGACTACGTCGACAATGGCATGGGACCCAGATGTCAGAAATCCACTAGGAGGAGCCATTTTTTTATTGGCTTGAAATAAGGAGGCACTTGCTTGCGTACTGCCATGACCTTGGCGGGTCCCTGCTGTCATCCTCTCCACGTACAATCATCTCCTGATTGTGTACGCGTCAACTTGTTAGGCCCACAAGTCAGTCTATAAACCGTGGAGGACAAATATAACCCATTTAAAAAAACAGCCCATTCAATACGTTCAAACGGAAAGTTCAACATTCAGAGCAAAGTAACAGGTCTGATCCACATATAGAGTACTGAACTTCCACGTTGACAACCATCATAGCCAAGTGAACTATCTACTCCCACTAACACTCTAGTAGCGTACAAGTACTAACTTACTCTTAGATAACTAGACAATGCCGGTCGCCATCTGCTGTCCATGCTAAAAGCCGGCACCGGCGTCCTTCGCCTTGCCTCGGACTTGCTAGAGGTGCGATAGGGCGCGTTGCTCGCGCGCGTTGGCCCTTTCCATGCCGGCATGGTCCACCGAAGCTTCGGCTTCCAAGCGGGAAACCCACTTGACGAGCTGGTAGTAAAAATCAGCATCGCGAACGCGTGTGTGCCCGACAGCCTCCAGGGCTATTTGCCTGGCACCGGCCTCCATGTAGTCGGCCCAGTTGCGGGTGCTCTGCTCGCGACTCAGAGCGTCGGTGCGCTGCTGCTCCATGTCACGCTGGCGGCGCAAATCGGCGACACACTGCTCCTCCGCCAGGTGGTCGCGCTCCAACAACTCCTGCTCCTCTGCCATGCGGTCGCGCTCCAACAACTCCTCGATCTCCGCATTTCCATCTAAAGACAGATAGAATGCCTCCTCCCTCCATCTGCCTTCCGGTGAAAACCCGAACACTAGTTTCGGCGGTGACCGCCTCCGGCGTCGCCTACCGTGGACGGGTGGGGGCATGGCGGACGTGGCGAGCGACGTCGGGCCGGTGGGGGCTTATGAGGATATGGCGAGTTGGGTCATGGTGGCACCTGAGAAGGCCGGGAAACAGTACTTATAGGCGGAAGGTAGCGCGACGGTCATCGGAATTCAATGCATAATGGCTTAGTGCGCTAGCTTGCCGTGGAAAACTAGAGAAAGTAAAATTATGACTGTGCCGTCCCGTCCCGTCTGGGTCGCACACTGGCATGGCGGTCAAACGAGTGCACTCGAATCATGTTCCTCCTTGTCAATAATGATTCCACGGATTTAAAGTGTATCTTTTTTCGCATCAGTTAGCTGCCTTAATTACGGCCGGCTACATGCAGGCACTCAGAATCGCTCGCAGGCAGTACGCGAAGCAGCATGCAGCCACTTAAATCACTGGAATTAATTAGGCTTAAACTTCTGCATGCCGAGGGCACGCATGCAGCCACTTAAATCACTGGAATTTATTAGGCTTAAACTTCTGCATGCCGTTAATTACTGCCATGCCTTGGTCTTGCTGCTTTGCTCACGGGACTAATAAACTCGGACGGAGGGAGTACTTTGGTTGGTGAGAGGTTTGAATTAAGCCCTGCAAAGCGGAAAGGAGGTACTAGTACGTGCGTGATCCGCTATTTATTCGTGTAGGATCGAGTAGGTCGTTTCTTGAATTGAGCCCTGCAAACCGGAAAGGAGGTAGTACGTGCGTGATCCGCTATTTATTCGTGTAGGATCGATAGTGTAGCTTGTCAGTTTCTTCAGAGGTAGGCATTTTTATCCGTGTTGGATCGATAGTGTAGCTTGTCAGTTTCTTCAGAGGTAGGAATTTTTATTCAAAAAACTGCCACTTTGCATCTTGCGTCGCAAATAAAACTGCGAGGAGCGCATTTGTAAGCTAGCTAGTGATCGATCAGTAACTTGTAAACACTGAGCGAACAGAAATAAGTAACTGTTAATGCATCTCAATGATTCACAGATAATATACAAATATGTAGATCCAAAAGCAAAGATCATCCACTTCGGATCTTGCGTTGCAACTAAAACTAACTAGTACGATTCCCATACATAAGTTCAACATGTTAATGCATCTCAATGACTCACAAATCATATACAAATATGTAGCTCCAAAAGCAAAGATCTAGAAAAAACATCTGTTCTTCCTACTAACATGGATGCTTCTCTTGGCCAACATTCAGTACAGACTGAAATACAAATTTGTTTGTGAAGTCTACAATTCCTCTTGCAAACGTAAGTGGTTTCACCAATAGCTGGAACCCTGAGAATGAACCACACATGATGGAGGAACATCCACTGCAATATGATTTGGTCTTCTCTCGATCACACGGCGAGACTATTTTCGGAATACAAACTTTAACTTAGGCAAAATGATGCCCATTGTATAATCAGACCAAAGCAATGAAGCACCTAGTGTTGGCTAATAAATAGTACAATACTACTTTTCTGCAGTCCATGAAGTGAATATCCAATCTTTCTGTGTCTATTTTAAAATGGCACTGCATGTAGTGACTATACTATTCTCTTGTGCAGTTCAACCAAAATTGCGGGCACTTTGTTGGTTTGCCAAGTAGCAACGGGCAGACATCTCTGTCTGCACAAATATCAAGCAGCTAGTAAACATATACCACACCTTGTATTTTCGGTTTAAACATGTCTCTTCCACTTAGCATCTGTCATGTTCTGCACTGGACAATCTGATACAGTTATGTTTTGCCCTAGACAATTTCATACTGAATTGATTTGCCGGTTCAGAGCAGAAATATAGCGCCTATTGTTCATCAGACCAAGGATATCCATGTTCACAGCGATGGAAGAGGTGAAATCGATACAACTGTAATTGAGCATCAACTCATTGAATCCTGTCCTGCAGCTCCAATGTAGGTCCACCCTGCCAATAAATTCACATGCAAACCACTAGTATTACTATCTAATGACAGTACAAAAAGAGTAGCAAGATAGTAGCAAACCATGTACCTTCGTAATAAACAGCTCATAGTTCCACCAATTGGATATAAAGGTTGGGAAAAAAAACATGCTCCTAATGTTGAACCAGTTGGACTTTTTGTGGAGTTCCACTAAAATCGAGCATCCCTGTTTGCATAGATATTGAAAGTGTGATTACTCTAAAAGTGGCACTAGTTGAAGCATAGACTCACAAATAGAAGCATTCCAATTTCTTAATGGGAAAAGGTAGCAAGACTGTTTCTAACCACCTATTTGAAGGAATAAATAAAGCAACAGCGGCTGATGTGAGGAAGGCATACATAGTTTTTTCTGGAAAAGTGAGCCATTCCTGAACTTTCCTCTTCTTTTAAGCAAATTTTGTGCAGTTCTACTAAAATAAAATGCCATCACCGCCTTGACAATTCAGTGACACTGTACAAAAGGAAATGACTTAACATTACATCATGATGTCAGGTATGTAGTCGACAGGCATTAGAGACAAACATACAGACCTCCTCAAGAGAACAGTCGGAGGAGGAGGTGCCCACTCTTGACCTTTCCTCTTGTCTTCATAATTGCCTGCATAGTTTAACCAAAATAAAATGACATCAGCGCCTTGGCATTTTGGTGACACTGTACAAAAAAATTAACTTACCTCATGAAAGTGAGGTATGTAATCTATAAGAATTAACAGTGCAAAAATCTGACGGGAGTAACAAGTTTCATCGTTGGTATACTGGCTGTGCAACAGCATTAGAATGCCTTAGCTGAAAAATCTTTAATACATCCACAATCAACAGCTAACCCTGAAATAATCCAGTGACATTAAATGGCATTGCTTAAATTTATGGGTGGCATTAGACTGAGAGCGGCATTAGTTAAATGTGGCATCACTTTAGCAGTAGCATTGCTTGACTCGACTGCTGGTGTTATACTAACAGCAAAAAAGTGGCAATAAGAGCATGGGACGCCCATTCGGACAGTGGGCGCACCAGTACGATGTACCTCCACGGACGCAGAGTGGTGAGGGAGGTATGGTTGCCCAGAGGAACAGATATCCAGGCAGCATATGTGGATTACGGTCCCATTTTTGTTCTCTTTAGCCACCTTTTTCCTATGCGAGGACAACAAACCGATCGACCTGGTCATTCTCTATTGCGTTGTCATGCCTTTCTACCCTTCTTCAACCAAGAGACACGAGACTCGTTCCTTATCTACTGATTTTCCCCTTTTCAACCTAGATGCGGGTTCGATGCCTACTCTCTTGGACAGTGCAGTCTCCCTTCCTTTCCTTATTCAACGCAGACATGGATTAGTCTGCATGAAGTAGGGTTTCCTTTAATAGTGCAAATTATGGTTTTCGTCTGCGTGGCCAGTAGAGTAGAGGATAGCAAATTGGGAAGATGGTGGAGTGGAAAAAGATCCACATGCAACAACGTAGCAGATGGGGAAATAGAACAAGGTTATGGCTCGAAAAGAGGTAGCATACCTGAGGGTCAGCGGGAAGTGGCTTCGCTCGTGGTCGTCATCCTCCGCACACACTACGGCAGCGAGCTTGGGGATGGAGGCAATCCCGCGTGGGCGCTAGGTCTGAGAGGACGACCTTGTCATCAGTGCGTGACCTCGCTCGCCGACGACGAGTGCGTCAACGCTGCACGTCCTTCTCTTCCCCGGCGGATCTGTGACCACCGGTGAGGAGGGAGAGAGGGGCCATCTTTTTTAGATCTGGAGAGAGGGTGGTAGTGTGAGAAGCAAGTGGGCAGCCCTTAGCAAGAAAGTGCTGAAGCTCCAGCCTATATATCTTTTTATACTACTAGTACTGGAGGTGTGGTAGTGGTAGAGTAGTTTATATTTTCTCTGCATACAGTACCAGTTAGTCATGCTTCAAAACTGATCGGCACGCCATTAAGAAAATAAAGGTCGATAGCTAATGCGACACCTCGGGCCAACGCGGCCAGATCGCATTTTGCACGAGAAATTACACACCATGTTTTGTTGACATGTGGTCCCGTTCCAACATATCAGTGAGACAACGGCGAGTAGTAGGAGTATTTCCGAACGGATGTGTAGGCCGGGGCGCCTCTTCATGAATCGTGGCAAACTCGCATCCGTCCACCGACTCTTCGCCTTTCCCTCTCGATTTGGAACTGTTGTCGCACGCTCTTCCTCTCCCTCCTCCGTTTTCCTTCAGCCCTTCACCCTTTCTTCTGCCATTGTTCGATCGTCTTCTCCATGGAGGGAACAGGCTGGAAACGAACCCGTTATTCTTGCCCCAATCTGAAAGATGATGTGGTGGAGGAACTCATTAATCGGTGCAACGTCATCACCTCGGCTAGCATGGCAGGTTCGTTCAAGCCCATTCTCGACTCAACTAATAACATCATTGCAAGGAACCCAAGGGTCAAGGAGTGGTTTGATCTCCCCTATCTTCTTCGCCATGACCCTGCTCGCTGGCGAGCGGACGACAGAGACCTCGCCTTGTGCAAGTTGATGCCGCTTGATAATGATACGTGTGATGTCAAGATGCCATCGCTTAAGGGTATGTCCTGGGCTGGCGCAAATGGAAATTGGGTTGTTTATATTGGGTACAATTGCGAGTGGGAACTTGTGAATGTGTACACTCGTCAGCGGATTCCACTTCCAAAAATCTCCGACTGCCCTGAGGTTGAGCACACAGATGATCTACGTATGTTCAAATACGATCATGGTGACTGTCGTCTACGGAAGATAGCAATTTGTCGAGTTCCCAATCGCTCTTGGAATTAGAAAAACTATGATGTTGTTGCTATCTTCGACAAGCTTGTTGCCATCCTTGATGGTTTCACTCGATGGATTTTGCTTAAAAATCAGTTTCTGTACACGGATGAGTACTGTGATGCAATTCAATACGAGGGCCTTGTGTTTGCTGCCACCACTCGTGGCACTGTTTTTGCATGGCATCCTCGTTGTTTCAGTACGTTTGTCTTCCATCGTAATTATAATTGTTTCATCCACATGCATGCGGGTTAGCAAGTTTCCCTTTACGAATTAACCTTCTTCTTGTGTTTCCAAGGTCCTGTGAACATCCCCCCACCTATACTTGAAGATTTTTATAACCAAGGGGGAGATGACGATGGTGATGATCACGAGCATGAGGACGAGAAGCGCCGATATACTCTGTGGCGCTTGGCAACTAATTCCGATGGATCACCTCTTGTGTGTATACAGCCCACTGATGATGTTACTGCTAAGGAAGCAGGTGTAGTCTCCCATGGTCGCACTCTCCGGACCTATTCCAACACCCGTTGCATGGTATTCGGGATGGATACTAGTGTGCTAGCGCCAACTCCTTCTCCCTGGCACAGAATTGATAGTCTTGGAGAAAATTCGCTCTTCCTTGGACAAAACTATCCGATGATGGTGAAAGGCGATCCAACCGCTGCTGACACATTTATGAGAAGCAACTGTGTCTATACCTCGGACATTTGCGTGGTTCCCTACCCTGGTACTGATATAGTAGGCCGCTTCAGCCTGGATGATCAGTCCTGCGTTGGTCTCCAGATCGACAATGCATGGCCCGTCCCAGAGAATCACTTGTGGTTCAAAGCAAGCGTTTCCAACGTCGAGGAATGGTTGAGTTGAAGTTCATTTCATTGCTTGTTATTTGCTGTGTGGTGAAAACTTTAGTATTTATAATGTATCCTTGTTGTCGATGTGGGTTGATGACCTGTTGTTCTATGTAATAAAATGATATGCCTATGATAAACTTACTAAATTTATGAATGGCTTTCGAGTCGCTTCTCTGAGTGAGTGGTGCGACGAGGCAAAAAAATATTTTCCGAATACATAATTGTACGTGCATTGCAACAGGTTTTCTGATGAGGCTAATCAACAATAGTAGTACACTATTTGTACTAGCTTCACATGCTTCGCATGTCGGGCGGGTGTTTTTACTGTAGCCATATGTTAATGTGTTCGTTGTACGTAACCAGCACCTTGAATCCTCGATATACTAGTAGTATAGTATATAATAGGAGTAAGTAGTAGGAGTAGTAGGGTGGCATGGGCCAGAACAAGCATTCACATCTAGGAGTACGGCACACGCCACCACCACGACATCCATCTGATACCATATTATTTCTTGGAGTCAGTGCGAGAGCAATCTCTTCAACCTCGTCGTTTCTCTAACTTCAGCCATCGCGCGGCGGGCGAGGTGGGGGTTTGCCGATAGTCGGTTTCCTTAACTGCGGTCCCACTTGTAAGGCCAACTCCAACGCACGACCCCAAACAGACCTCCATTTTGCACAAACTCCAACGATAATTTTCACTATAAAAGCAAGACCAAAGAAAACAAGAACCACAAGAATATATTTTACTACTCCTGTAAGTTGGATTAGTGCCTTCTTGATGCATTCATTGTTGATCAGCGGAGGCTCGATCTAGTGTGCTTCTTTCTTCTTCGAGTGTAAAGAAGTAGACGTTGCTTCCTCGCATCTAGTCTCATGTCTAGTCTCTATTCTATACTAGCTAAAAGTGATAGAACATCTACTAAATTGCGCTCTATCAATATACGGATGTACTCTTCTTCCCACTACAAAAACTTGCATCCATTCTACTCCTCCGTTGCACAATACTACATGCCTTCTATTTGTCAAAATATATATGTATCTAGACATGTCTTAGTATATAGGTACATCCATTCTACTCCCTCCGTTGCACAATACATGCCTTCTATTTGTCAAAATATATATGTATCTAGACATGTCTTAGTATATAGGTACATCCATTTTTGGACAAATGGAAGTCAAGTATTTTGGAACAGAGGGAGTACACAATAAAATTTTTAAGTTAGCACAACTAGTCTAATCCGAGAGCAGAACCGAAGATTTAGTCGGGTTCTTCCTCCTTTTGCCGACACGTGGGATATCCAACATCCAAGTCGTGTCATGAAAGAAAATAGAGTGGTACTTGAAGCCACGAGATGTGCATCTTGGGTTAAACTGTAAATAGAATCTTACTACTCTTGAGTAACTCCAAAAGTGGCCACCAAAGATCTTTATTGGATTTGTTTTTCATCACCAGCACGTCAAGGTGAAAGATGTGCAGGTTCAGTGGGTCCTCTTGCGTTTTCACTGACATGTGGGGCCGCATGTGAGCAAACAGACGATGGGCTCTGCGCGTCCGCTGGCTGGCTGAGAAGAGATATAGAGGAGGGCTGAGCATAGACTGCAGGAAATTTGTTCTACGTACCTCGATATAGGCTCGATATAGTGGCGTGGCATGGGCCATAACTAGCATTCATGTCTAGCAGTACGGCACACGCCACCCACACGAGTCCCATCCGACACCAATTTTCTTGGAGTCCGTGCTACAACCATCTCTTCTCCCTCCTGTCCTCTTTTCTCAGCCATCGCACGATGGGCGGGGTGGGGGTTTGCCGATAGTCAGTTTGCTCAACTGCGGTCCCACTTGTAAGTGAAAATGCAACACCGCACGCATTCCCGCTTGAGCGGCATGCCGGACCAACCATGTGGGGGTGCGACGCGAACATGACAAGCTTTTCCTTTTGAACTCGTAACTTGTAAAATTTGGTTCTGCTCCATGGCACGACCGATAGATAGAAAATAACGATTTTGCCTAGAGTAATGAGAAGTTTGGTTCTGGCGCCGTTCATGCATGGAGTATGTATGAAAATTATGAAGTTGATGCGAAAGGTAAGATAATTACTGTAGTATCATTGTATAGAGTAATGACAAGTTTAGTTCATTGCATGTAATCCTATTACAGTACTCTAGTTAGCAAAAAAAACATTAAGTTCTCTCGCCGATAGGAATAAAACACCATGTATTTATTTACAGAGGGAGTAGTACATTTTTGGTGACATGCATTACTAGATATTGCTAGTCAAATACTAAAATCCAGATGGACGTGGTAGTACTCCTAAATCCAGACAGTGGTGCTACTAGTACTAGTAGTAGTACTACCTATGTAGTAGTAGGAGTACTAGCACTGTACTACCCGTTGGTCAAATTATTACGTGTTGCTCCTCACAGTGAAGTGACAAGACCCTGTTCCAGAGATGACACCTGAGTATAGGCTCCATGTTCGGCATACCATAGTCAGCCTCACCGTCTGCAGTCACTATCATCATGGCTGTAGAGCTAGCCTGCATACAACTAGCCCTGTTCGACATAATTTCCCGTGCGTAGATGCCCGTGCATTGCACGGAACACCAAGATTGGGGGTGGACGGCTCCGGCAGCGGGCATCGCGCCAGATTTTTCCACGGCCTTCGACTCCTAGATGTGGTGGGGAGGAGATGAGGCTGATTTTGAGAGACAAGGAGTTGTTTGTAAATAGGGAAAAAGTGCGGGCATCTTTTTGCAAAAATGGAGAAGCTTGGTTTGTATGCGTCAGATCTAGATCCGACGGCTATTGGTGAAAGATGGGAGGTACAACATCATCACCAACTCAGGACCCGTTTGATTCGCAGGATTTTGAAAACGCAGGAATAGGATACGACAATATTACAAATGTTAGGAGCAATGCTGCACCTACGAAGAGGGAATTACTAGGAAGTTTACGTAAGAACTTTCGTTAGTTTAGGTGGATGCAGCATTATCGTACAAACTAAAATCCACCGCCCTGACAAGTCACTAATGGGCAAATAAGTTTTTGAGTCTATGGCCACTTGATGTTTCAAAAACAAATTCAGCTTCTGTGCAGACTTTGTCATTTAGGCTTAGACGCTTGCGGTGATCAACACGCCATTCATTGTTGCGCTAGAGAATGCCAAACCTCATTACTTTGAGCACACTTGCCTCCGGAACAAAGAACCTGGCCAATTTAATCTCAGATGTGCTGCCTCGGTAGTCGATCAAATCAATTTTTGTAAGATGGAGATCAAGGCATTTGATGAGATTGTTATAGTGCAGCACATTTTTCACTTTCGGGTCTTTTTTTATCTGCAAAGGAAGAGAACATATTAGAGCAGCTGGCTGCATAAGATTGCCGTGTCATCAAGAGGTACCAATATCATTCGCTCATACGATAGGGTTGGCTGGCTGGTGATATTTTTTCACTCTCTCTCTCTCTCTCTCTTTGTTTCCTCTCATTTAACTAGGAGCACGTGAAGAGCTTGGGCATTTGTTGCCTTCCACTACATGGCCGATGCCATATTTCGCAAAAGTATGCCACATAATATGCATCAATGTCAAATCAAAAGATTTTGGCACCGCTCTCGCGAAGTGAGAGAGTTGGCACCGCTGTGCACACAGACCCACATGTATAAACAAATCAATCAAACCAACTACACCAGCCTCTCACTCTCCCAAACAAGTGTTTTTTAATGCCTCAGTCCTCTCTCTCTCCCACGTAGTGTTTTTTCATTGCGTGAGTTAATTAGGCACCGGAGCAAAGTAGGTGATCCAGATTGGGACACCAGGTGAGCAATGGAGGGGTATCGATGCCAAATGCATCACAAGTGAATTTGGCACATGTTTTGGCCTACATAGCCCACTTTTGTAATACTACCTCATATTTAGTATAAAATGTTGACCATAGATTTACCTAAGAAAATGCCAATGCATATCACTAAAAATTACACCATTTGAAATTGTGTTCAAATACGAATCCAACGATATAGTTCTTAGTGACATGCATTAACATTTTGTCAGTTAAATCTATGGTCAAATTTTGATACTACAAAATTGGAAGAGTAAACCAGGACGGAGGTAGTACTTGCTCTTAGGGTAACCATAAGTTACTTTCCACTATGACTAGCCTAGGCTACTATAGTAGTACAGCATAAAAACGATGCAAGTGATCACGTGAGAAAAAATACTAAAAACATTTCTTTCGGTGCAGTGCATAGATGAAGTTTTGAACACTACACTTGTCATCATAATTTGGGAAATTACGAAAAAATTGAGCTACGTTGTGATTACCGTTTACTTATAGGAAAGAAGTTTCACCTCGATGAGTAGCTTCTCCGTGCATGGAAACCATGTAAGGAATCCAACAACTTGATCCAGATTGGGGCCGATAGATTTTAGTGCTAAGATCTTCACTGTGCGCATGGACTGGGTCAAGCTTGTGGGAATCATTTTCTGGAAGACGGTCGTAAATACATCAAGAAGAAATTTAAAAATGTGAATTTCAAGAAGACGGAGAAGAAGATGAGTGTTGTACCTGAACGATTACGGATCCAATAAAGAGTTCGGAGAATTTGGCAGACGAGTACACCAACGCTATCAATTTCGGCGCGTCAATGACCCTGATTTTTGTTGGACCTTCTAGATCCGATACAAGCAATCTCTCAAGGAAAGGCGCATTCTCAATGACCATAACGTGGAACAGCTGGAGTGATCTCTTCCCAATTGATGTCTTGTTGTGGGGCCAGCAAGACACATAAATCCATCGGAGATTCGTTGAGGCGATGTGGAGGCTAATGAACCCGTGGATCTACTCAAGACGAAGGTACTCGAGCGCAGTACAGCTGCGGAGCAGGTGCTCCATAGCCTTCTTCGAGATGACAACATCGAAGAGGTCGAGCTGCTTGAGTTGAGGGAGAAGAAGAGCGGGCGCGGCATTAATCTGGGGAAGATAGCAGGAGCTGAAGCTGGCGCGGCGCAGCATTGGTGTGAGGCGGAGCGCGAACGGCGGCAGAGAGCGACATCGTCCAGGTTCAAAGCTGAGCTCCTCGAGCTGATCTAGGGCAGGGGATAAGAACCACTCGTCGAACTTGGGTTGGGCCTTTTAGTTGGTACTAAACATGCGGATGTCAAGGCGTTTGGCTGGCCCAGGGTGCGATGAAAGGATCTTGGAGACTGCGGCCATGCATTTGCAATGCCCGTCGCAGAGGCAGCTGTCGACGGTGAGGTTGAGGGGGACGCAGCGCCAGAGGGGGTGCCACCGCCGGGAGAGCAGGGCGGTCCGCACGACAGATTTGGTGGGGAGGAGGCCGATGATGATGAGCAGCGTGTCGTCGGGGAGGCTGCTGATGAAGTCCAGGCTCGCCGGATGCGGTTTTGGCTCTAGCCGCATCCGCTTGTTGGCTGCCTCGCCGTCCATCTCAACCGGCAGCAACGCTGGTGTACACGTGTGCTAGTGTGTGTTGTGTGATGGGTGTGCGCGAGTGCGTCCTTCTGTGCATGCCGCCGCGCAGTGGTGAATTGTGCGCGAGTGCGTCCTTCCCGCTCAAGAAGTTTGTCCTCAATGCGCCCTCAATTTACTAGAGTGCGGGGTGCTACCCCGAGTGGTTTCAACTTTGTTTACTTCACCACGTGTCAGATGGGTCTCTAGTTTACTTATTTTCACCCACTGCCACATGGGCTAGCACACGAAGATACAGAATACGAGCTGACAAGGCAGCATATGGATTGGTTGACTGGTCAACTAAACAATATACAGAGCTATACGCTGACACAGTGAGCGTATAATCTGTCGGTATAGAGAGTTCGAGTGAGAGGGGAGGCCCGTGAGAGATAGAAAAGAGAGAGAAAGAGCTACTCCCTCCGTTCGATAATGTAGTTCCAACATTTTTTTAAGTCAAACTTTTGAAACTTTGACCAAGTTTATAAAGAAATTACTTATATCTACAATACCAAAGATAAATGATAGTATGAAGTAAGTACATGTTGTGATGAATCTAATGATCATTCCAGATGTAAATGTTTTTCTTCACATATACCTGGTCAAACTTTTCTGAGTTTGACTTTTAAAAACATCCATATTCTTATGGACGTGATAGAGTCCCTAATAAGAGAGAGAGAGTTAGAGAGAGAGAGAGAGTGAAAAAAGTGTGTGTGTGTGTGTGTGTGTGTGTGTGTGTGTGAAAGAGACATGGACAACAGACGATAAAAGTAGAGAAAAAGCATGCGTGTCTTATGCAAACATATCACACATGCATCTTCGACAACGGAGGCAAGGTGAGGAGATAGTGTGTGGTTGTTTGGAACCGAGAGAGCAAGACCCCTAGCACGTAGCCAAGAGGGGTCTGACAAACAAGGGAGAGAGGTCGAGAGAGACGTACGGAGAAAATGCAAACATGGGGAGGAGAGAGTGTATGTTTGTCATAGAGAGATCCCCTGGAGATCGTGATGGGACTACATGGGTGGGAGATCGAGTGACAAGGTGTGTGCGCGATAGAAGATGCCCCGAGAGATATCGAGATAGACGTATGGATGGAAGGAGACAATACGTGTGTTCCTGATGGCTAGTAAGAGATAATCATACTTAGGATCGAGGGGGGGGGAGTGCTTGCGCCTATGATGGATTGAGGGATTATGGTACTTAGGTGGGTGCGTGTCACATGGAGAGAGAACAAGGGCGGAGAGTGTTGGATGGGTCTATATGTATAGCGCGAGCGAGACATGTGTATGTGTGAACCAGGGAGATATAAGGCCAGTTTGGCTTGCATCCTGAGCCTGGGGTTGTGGCTGGATTTCATGCACGCCTGTTTGGTTGCTACCCTGTGAAAAACAAAGCCCGCCTGGCCTGGGTTCCCTTGCACTTTAATTAGCCTGGCTAAACTCCAGACACTGCAAGTAGCCTGGCCCAGGTGACCGATTTCGAACGCCTGGCCATGCCGGGTCATGTGGCCACGAGGCTAACAGCAACATGGATGGATATTAGCATTAAATAATTGATGCATGGATTGATTGATGGGACGTTGATGCTTTGCCTGGCCCAGGCATGAACCAAACGCTTCAGCTCTACACAAGCCTGGCCAGGCAGAAATATTTTACATCTCATGTCCGCACCAGGCAGTACCGGCCATCAAGGAATGAGGGTTAGGTCACGAACCAAACTGACCAATAAAGTTTGAGAGAGATTGAGGAGCCCTGATAAGGTTGAGTGGTGCGTCAGATAGCTGAGAGGGGGAAAGAGATATTCCATCCGCTCGATAATGCAGTGCATTTAAATTTTTTGGAAGTCAAACTTTGGAAACTTTGATCAGGTTGACGCAAATGTTATTTATATCTACAATACCAAAGATACATCATACAAAACTACATCTCATGGTGAATCTAATGGTATATGTTTGTCGTACTAGATATAATTCTTTTTCTCCACGTACATGGTCAAACTTTGTGATGTTTGACTTTTCAATAAATCTGTATGCTATGGACCGAGGAGAGTGCCTCAGTCGAGACAGATCAAGTGCGTGTGAAGGAGAATGAGTAAGTGTATAAAAAGAGTATGTGTGTGAAAGAGAAAGTGACAACAAACGATAAATTAGAGAGAGAGTGTGTTTTTTCATTTGTTATGCAAACATATCACACATGCATCTCCGAGATGGAAAAGCGAGGCGAGGAGATACATGAAGATAGCTAGTGTGTGATTGTTTGCAAGGGAGAGAGACAACCCTGTAGCACATGTCCAATAGAGGTGTGGCCAACAAGGAACAAAGGTCGAGAGGGACACATGGATGGCATGGACGCATGGGGAGGGAGAGAGGGTGTGTTTGTGATAGAGAGATCCCGTCGAGATTGTGAGGGGACTATATGGGTGGGAGATCGAGGGAGTGCGTGCGCGATAGAAAGATGCCCCAAGAGAAATCGAGATAGACCATGCACATGCTTGTGATGGAGACTAAGATTAGCAAGTCATATACATACAGGGGGGACTGCGTGTGCCTACAATTGAGTGAGAGACCATCATACTTGGCTAGCTGGGCATGGGATTGTGTGTGTGCGCGTGTGAGATGGAGAGAGAACGAGGGGGGGAGATAGAGTTTTAGATGGGCCTATCGAGTGCGAGTGAGATATGCATGTGTATGTGTGACCCGGGTGGATGGAGAGTTCGAGAGAGGGGGGGAAGAGCTCCGAGACGACATAGTGGTGCGTGAGAGAGTTACAGGCAAAGAGCCAAGGAATATGTGTGCGTACGATGAGTGCACCCAAGATATCTAGCTTGGACTAGCTAGAGTATCAAACATAGTGTGCGAGAGAGACCTATAGATGGTGTATAT
>NC_041384.1:597639241-597685632 GCF_002162155.2 Triticum dicoccoides
GTCGGATGCGTGCGACAGAATTGAAGATTGTCGGCGAGAGAGAGAGAGAGAGAGAGAGAGAGAGAGAGAGAGAGAATAGGAGTCTGGGAGAGGGGGAGGTCGCGTTTTATGCATCAAAGACTGATATAAACCATGTTTCGATATAAACTTGCATTCAAATATTTAAATTGGAGAACATGTTGTCTGCAATCCACACATGAACGGATATATGCGTATATCAAACAAGTTCATTAATTTGACTTTCAACATGTTCATGGAGTACTATAATACTGTACAACATGCTACTCGATTGAGGTGTTCAATTTTGGATTTAGTTCACTATTTTGACCTACTGAACTAGCTATTTCATTGAATCGCGATATTTCATTTTGGGTTTGGTTCGTGTTTTTGAGTGGGTCAACTATTTGTCATATAGTAAATCACTAGCAACGAGCATGTAAAAACACATTACTCCCGAGCATCATCTCTCCATCTAAAAAAGAAGTGGCAAGCTAATATTTCAAAATTTGATCCGAATCGACTTGGTAAGGTAGAGGTGGATGCTCGTTCTCCCAAAATTTGAACAAACCGTTAAACATCCTCTTTGCTGAGTGGAATTCGCCCGAGCAAATAAATGGGAGACGCGAAATTACCGTCCTATGTGGGACACGCATCAATTGGCCCATTGTACATCGAGGGTAGGTTCGTAACTTCATCCAAGCGCGCCTTCTCCTCGGCCGAAATGACATGTGCCGAATAATTCATAAACCATGGTCGGCAAAACACGCTCTCCTCGCCCGAAATAGCTCGCGCCCACTATTTCAAAACACGCTCTCCTCGCCCGAAATCGCTCGCGCCCACTATAGTTCAAAACACGCCCTCCTCGCCCGAAATCGCTCCCGCCCACTATTTGGGGAGAAGCAAAGTTACTCTACTATCCCCGACCCTTAGTACACAGACCCAAGCCGAGAATCCTATAGGCAAGGGTAGAACTGTAACTCCACCTCACATTTCAGACAAATGCGACCGTAAGACATGGTTCCACTCCCCTCCCAATTCCCCCCCGCCCGCCCCCATTCATACCTCGTGGGCGCCAAATCACCTTCTCCCCGGGAAGCTCCCTTCTCCCGAGCCGCGAAACCTCAGCCCCACCTCCATGGCGCCCCCACCGCACCAATTTCACAGCCGCCCTCCTCCCTAATGCCGGAGACGCTGTCCATTTGCCGTCGTGCACTGGGCCGTGTGCCTCTTACTCCGTGCTGCTGGTGCTGCCTCGGCGACGGCCACGTGAACAGTACCGGAGCCGATTCACCCCCACCGTTGTTCATGGCGCCGGAGCGGCTCCAACTTCGGATCCATCCAGAGTCCTGGCGCTGCTTCGGCGTAGCGGTCGACCGTCGCGACATCGCTCTTTCCCTGCCGTCGGTCACCACCGCAACCGCGCCGGCCTCACCGACTCGGCAGCTGGACCTGCCTACTTCACCATGCCACCAGATAGGTCGCACCCTCATCTCAAATCACTTTATTTAGGCGTCAGTTGTCTGAATTTTAGTCTGGGCCAATCGATATGCAATGGGAAGCAGCACCCCTCGAGGCGGCGGATCTCCTAGGCTGCCGGTTGGCTGGTGTCTAACGTAAGGGTGCGGGGCCGCAAGTTCTCCGCGGAAGCAGCGCTTAGATGGCTATCTTTTAGAGTTGCGTGGGTTGAAGGTACTGCCGCCACCGAATCTGGATGACGGGGAGTCTTTGTGGATTGGCCCGGGGGCGGCACAACCATGGCAGTGCGGTGGGGCGGGGAGCGGGGTTTTGGCCGGGGCCACGGACGGCGGAGGCAGGCTGCTCTGCCGTTGGTCGCTGGCTCTTCGGGGAAGATTCAGAACAGTGTCAGTCGGGAGGCACAAGACGGCCAACCATCCGGCGTAGATCGGACAGTATCAAAATAAAATAAAATCGTGTGACCCCAATTAAGTCTTCAGTCAACAGACGTGTGACCACTCTCGTACCTTGCTGTTGATCTCTTAGAGTATTTCTTCAAATCAAAGAGATATGTCGTTCTTAACATTATGCGTTATCTGCATCTTCAGACACACCGTCTTACGACTCACCGCAGTTGCTCCAACAAGGGAAGCATACACCAGAAGGGAGCTATAGTCCCCACTCAAGAGTTCCCTGCATCAAATGCGCGTGCCCGACATGCACAGCCACAACAACTGTAGGGCCATCGACAAGTCAGCACATGATGCTCACTCCTATGGATGGCAGCCCGATAGGTTGTACCCTCATCTTACTTGTGTGCAACATTTATGGCTTTGTTATTCATCTAAGCATGGAAAATAAATCATCACATTTCACTGTATATTCATGCTGATCTCTTACGGGTCTTGTTCAGGAGTTAACGATGTTCCATAGTTTAGCTAAGATACTTGTTCTTTAGGTAACACTGTTCCATAGTTATCATCCATCAGCCAATGCTATCCCACAGGCTGGTGATTATAGTATTATACCACTTCTAGTATTTCCTATGTTGTTCTTTAATACTTTTCTGTGCCATCTAGTTAATCTCGAGTACAAACGATACATATTCTGTAGCTTTCATCTATGTTCTTCCTTTAGTTTATGAGACCTGGTGCTGCTAGTTAACCCCGGTCCTACTATTTATGTCGTCTCCTACAGGCACTCATTACATAAATCTAACTACTAGTTGTCTTCCATGCATGTCAAATATAATTCCACACACTGATATATCCACAAGAACCTCACGGAGCAATGTAAAGGCCAATAAACTTGATGTCAATGATACCCAATATGATGGAACATGTAAAGGCAGTTCTTCAGAAGACTTGCAGAAAGATGATGAATCCTCTTCACCCCACAAGGTCCTTGCTCTAACTTGGCCTGTGATATGGGTACAACATGCATATAATGTCCTGGAGTGTATCTACTCTGTTGCAATGCCATGTGCTTAGCATGCTGATCATGCATGTAAATATGTCATGCCTTCCTATTTTTCAGTACCTATTCCATTCATGATAAAATGTTTTCAAATTCAAGTACTGTCATTCTACTCTATCGCAATGCCATCTGCTTAATTTGGACATCATGCTTCTGAATATCTTATGGATTGTTATTCATCAGTATGTACTTCATCTGTCTACCATACCATGTTTTTTACATTGAAGTGCTGTTCTAGTGCTCTGTTGCAATGCCATCTTATTTTCCCAATCATACACGTGTATGTTGCCTTAGTTATTTCTGTATGTATTCTGCTAGCATACAATTTTACATTCAACTAGTTTTTTTGTTGTGTTGTCCTGTCGTATCCCTAGCTCTTACACCATTCTCCCTCCGTCCGGATTACATGTTGCCGAAATGGATAAAAATGGATGTATCTAGAACTGAAATACGCCTAGAACCATCCATTTTTTTCCGGATGGAGGGAATACATGTCAATATGTCATGCCGTTCTATTCTTCAGTACCTATTCCATCTCTCTGTTGCCACATGTTTTATAATTAAAGCACCATTCTTCTATACAAGGCATGCAAGGGGAAGACGACTATGTTAGAATCTGAAGGGTTACAAACAAGGCCTTTGCAAAAGATCCAAACACCAGGAGATAATAAACCAACTCCAGTTTTTATAGATACTGCTCCAGCACAGAGAAACCCAACTCCTACTAATAATAAGCAGATTCCAGTGGCCAAAGAACTAGTCCACTCCAGTCCAGCAAAAATATGTCAACTCAATTCTAAGAAGCGTGTGCGTATCCTTGCATCATGAAATTTTATAGCATGCTGATCATATTTTCTACATGTTTCTTACCCATCTCTCTTTTAGAAAATAAGCTTAACAGATAGAAGATTTTCTGCAATGGTATCGTTTATGAGGAAAGATTCTTGCAGGAATTCTCTGTGCTCCAATGTAGATGTAAGTACCTGTTGTATATCACTATATTTTTACATCAGCATGTATTTTGTTAATCGGCATGAATCCAACCTTTATTTGATCTAAATATAGTTGTAGCAAAATGTATGATTAAAGGCCACAATGTTGATTTTTGCAAGGAAAACTGCCTGGTAGTTTTGCATCCTGAGCTGCATGAGTGTACTATCTCATATCAGTGGGTTTGAATACTTTGGTTCTGCAGTGGGTTTTTCTATGTTTTTTTACTGTGTTGTCCCGTTGTATCCCTAGCTCTTACATCATACTCCCTCCGTCCGGATTAAATGTCGCAGAAATGGATAAAACTGGATGTATCTAGAACTGAAATACGCCTAGACCCATCCATTTATTTCCGGATGGAGTGAATACATGTCAATATGTCTTGCCTTTCTATTCTTCAGTACCTATTCCATCTCTGTTGTAGCATGTTTTACAACTGAATCACCATTCTTCTATATAAGGCATGCAAGGGGAAGACGGCTATGTTAGAATCTGAAGGGTTACAAACCAGGTCTTTGCAAAAGATCCAAGCGCCAGGAGATAATAAACCAACTCCATTTTTCATAGATACTGCTCCAGCACAGAGAAACCCAACTCCCACTGATAATAAGCAGATTCCAGTGGCCAAAGAACTAGTCCGCTCCGGTCCAGCAAAAGAATGTCAACTCCATTCTAAGAAGCGTGTGCGTATCCTCGCATCATGAAATTTTATAGCATTCTGATCATATTTTCTACATGTTTCTTACCCATCTCTGTTTTAGAAAATAATGTTATACGATACAAGACTTCCTCCATTGGGATCGCCTTCGAGGAAAATATCTTGCGGGAATTCTCTGTGCTCCAGTGCTGATGTAAGTACCTGTTGTATATCACTATATTTTTACATTGGCATGTATTTTGTTAATCAGCGTGAATCTAACCTTTATCTGATCTAAAATTAGTTGTAGCAAAATGTTAAAGGCACAAATGTTGATTTTTGTAAGGAAAACTGCCTGGTAGTTTTGCGTACTAGGCTGCATGAATCTGCTATCTCATATCACGCACATTACTGAATTGTAGTGCTTCTGTGGTTGCCCATTCATTCATTGTGTCAATGTTGCTTTCGTATTACCTTACCTAGCTGATGATAGCTGTGCCATATTGTGTTAATTTGGTGTAGGCTAGTTTCCAAAACGTTCATTGTGTCAATGTTGCTTTCCTATTATCTGACTTGGCCAATGATAGCAATGCTAGTGTGTTAATTTTGTGCAGGCTACTAAAGATAAGAAGACAAACTCTGAAAATAGCAAGGCAACCCCATTGTTTCTTTCCAGTAAATCTAGGCCAGGTAATATGGCAATAACTCATGATTAATCTGTTTGGTTCCCGTCCTAATTTACGTTATGATGCAGTGGTCAAGACACTCTCCACTATCCATAATACAAGCCTCCCAAAATCGCCATCTGAATCTGTTCAGTATCCTCTGTCTCGAATGCAACGGAATAAATGTATGTTTGTGAACCAATTAATGGCTGAAGCAATGATGGAAATGGTGGATGAATCGGAGGTGCAGAGTCGTGCGACACAACAACTGATCAATGTTTTCAGAGACAGTGTGGCAAAGCAGCTAGAACTTGCCCACATGCTTATGGGCGTCGTCTGTGCTGATATTGCAGATTGTGACGTTGTAGAGTGTTAGGTTCTGCTCATTTATTTGCACTGGCATCAATCTTTGTATGCCCAGTGGATGTAATTTCCTGTAATATATTCTGGATGTGCAACGTTATTCCCTGTATGTCGTACCTTTGCTCGTCGTAATGGGCTCAAATTATCTAATTTGGCCTAAAGACATGAACGAACTTTAGTGGGCCCATTGAGTTAATGGGCCGTTACTAGGCCGAAAGTTAATGGTCGGCCATCTTACCTCCCGGGTCGTTAACAGGCCGACATCGAAGCGGGCAACAGGTGGCCCAATTTATTTCATGGGCCGTTAACAGGCCATTACTAAGTTTGGGCTACATATGGGCAAACTATACTGTAGGCCTTTAGCAGGCCGAAAGAGACAACGGGCTTGTATTGGACCATGAAGAGCATGGGCCGCTAAGAGGCCGAAAGTCAGGTCGCATTGTAAACGGCCCAACTGTGTTGTGGGCCTTTAGCAGGCCGAAAGAGAAACCGGGCTGGTATTGGACCATGAAGGGCATGGGCCGTTAAGAGGCCAAAACTAAGGTCCGACTACAAACGGCCCAACTCATTTATGGTCCGTTAACAGGCCGAAAGGCACACAGGAACGGGAATTGTCCGAACACTTAAATGGGTCGCTAAAAGTCCAAAACTCAGGTCCGACTACAATTGGCCCAACTGATTTATGGGCCGTCAACAGGCTAAAAGTGACACCAGGCCAGAAATTGGCCCAACACTTAAATGGGCCACTAAAAGGGCGAAGCTCAGGTCCGACTACAAATGGCCCATCAGATTTATGGGCCATCAATAGGCTGAAAGACACACTGGGCCAGAAATTAGCCCAACATTTAAATGGGTTGCTAAAAGGCCGAAAGATGTACATCCTGAAAATTGGCCCATCCATTAAATGGGCCGTTAACAGGCCGAAATCTTATCGGGCCGATATTGAGCCCAAGTATGTAGCGGGCTGTTAACGGGCTCAAACTGACGATGGGCTGCAATGGTGTCAAATCTTTAATGGGCCAAATTGGCACATCTCGTATGGGCCGTGGGCTTAAATGGACCTGACACAAGTAGGCCTTATATGGGTCGGCCTGCTAATTTTTACTGGGCCGGCCTTTTTCATCGGAATGGGCCACTGTTGGGCCGTGCCATGTGTCGACATATCATAGGTGCCTATCTGACCCACTAACGAGCTGACACGTGTTTCGTCCAGCCAATAAGAATTTTACACGTGGAAATTTCCCATTGGTCGGGGCTGTTAACGGTTTATCGGATCCAAAACCCGACCCGATAGCTTAACGGCGTTCCGTTACGTTGGATGACACGTGTTGTCGGTCACCCTTGACGAAAGCTCTTCTGTGACGCGTGATTTATCGTCATGGAAGTGGACACTTCCGTGATGATAATTTTGGTAATGTCATGGAACACTTCTACAACACCACATGTATGACTATCTTGATTCTGTCATAAATTTGTCATGAATGTACATGCATGACAAAAAAAGCGACCTACTGTGACAAACACGTATCATCACGGAAGTGTATTTTTTTTGTAGTGTATGTGACTTTACCAATACCAACAATAATGATTTCCTTAGCACTCCGATTGATCCTCTTACCGATACTAAATCTTGTGAAATCAATGCTGCTTTGTTGAATCTTGTCATGAAAGATCAATTTTCCGGCCTTCCTAGTGAAGATGCCGCTACTCATCTAAATAGCTTCGTTGATTTGTGTGATATGCAAAAGAAGAAAGATGTCGATAATGATATTGTTAAATTGAAGCTATTTCCTTTTTCGCTTAGAGATCATGCTAAAGCTTGGTTTTCATCTTTGCCTAAAAATAGTATTGATTCTTGGAATAAGTGCAAAGATGCTTTTATCTCTAAGTATTTTCCTCCCGCTTAGATCATCTCTCTTAGAAACGATATTATGAATTTTAAGCAACTTGAGCATGAACATGTTGCACAAGCTTGGGAGAGGATGAAATTAATGATATGCAATTTCCCTACTCATGGTTTGAATTTGTGGATGATTATACAATTTTTTTATGCCGGATTGAATTTTGCTTCTAGAAATCTTTTAGATTCGGCCGCGGGAGGCACTTTTATGGAAATCACTTTAGGAGAAGCTACTAAACTCCTAGATAATATTATGGTTAATTATTCTCAATGGCACACTGAAAGATCTACTAATAAAAAAGTGCATATGATAGAAGAAATTAATGTTTTGAATGGAAAGATGGATGAACTAATGAAATTATTTGCTACTAAGAGTGTTTCTTCTGATCCTAATGATATGCCTTTGTCTACTTTGATTGAGAATAAAAATGAATCTATGGATGTGAATTTTGTTGGTAGGAATAATTTTGGTGACAACGCGTATAGAGGAAACTTTAATCCTAGGCCTTATCCTAGCAATTTCTCTAATAATTATGGTAATTCCTACAACAACTCTTATGGAAATTTTAATAAGATGCCCTCTGAATTTGAGACTAGTGTTAAAGAGTTTATGAATTCACAAAAGAATTTCAATGCTTTGCTTGAAGAGAAATTGCTTAAAGTTGATGAATTGTCTAGGAACGTTGATAGAATTTCTCTTGATGTTGATTCCTTAAAACTTAGATCTATTCCTCCTAAGCCTGATATCAGTGAGTCTCTCAAAGCCATGAGAATTTCCATTGATGAGTGAAAAGAAAGAACCGCTAGGATGCGTGCTAAGAAAGATTGCTTTATGAAAGCGTGTTCATAAAATTTCTATGAAAATAAAGATGAAGATCTAAAAGTTATTGATATGTCCCCTATTAAATCTTTGTTTTGCAATAAGAATCTTGATAATGATGGGACTGAATATCATCCACCTTTACCTAGAAGGCGTTCCAAAAATTCGAAGTTTTTAGATCTTGATGCTAAAAGTGATAAAAGTGGGATTGAAGAAATCAAAACCCTAGATGTTGATAAACCCACTATTTTGGATTTCAAGGAATTTAATTATGACAATTGCTCTTTGATAGATTGTATTTCCTTGTTGCAATCCATGCTAAATTCTCCTCATGCTTATAGTCAAAATAAATCCTTTACCAAACATATCATTGATGCCTTGATGCAATCTTTTTAAGAAAAGCTTGAGTTGGAAGTTTCTATCCCTAGAAAACTTTATGAAGAGTGGGAACCTACTATTAAAATTAAGATTAAGGATCATGAGTTCTATACTTTTTGTGATTTGGGTGCTGGTGTTTCCACTATTCCCAAAACTTTGTGCGATTTGTTAGGTTTCCATGATTTTGATGATTGCTCTTTAAACTTGCACCTTGCGGATTCCACTACTAAGAAACCTATGGGAAGAATTGATGATGTTCTTATTGTTGCAAATCGGAACTATGTGCCCGTAGATTTTATCGTTCTTGATATAGATTGCAATCCTTTATGTCCTATTATTCTTGGTAGACCTTTCCTTAGAACGATTGGTGCAATTATTGATATGAAGGAAGGGAATATTATATTCCAATTTCCTTTAAAGAAGGGAATGGAACACTTCCCTAGGAAGAAAATAAAATTACCATATGAATCTATCATGAGAGCCACTTATGGATTGCCTACCAAAGATGGCAATACCTAGATCTATCCTTGCTATTATGCCTAGCTAGGGGCGTTAAACGATACCGCTTGTTGGGAGGCAACCCAATTTTATTTTTAGTTTTTTGCTTTTTTCTTCAGTTTATGAATAAATCTTTGTTCTAGCCTCTAGTTAGATGTGTTTTTATGTTTCAATTATTGTTTGTGCCAAGTTAAACCTATAGGATCTTCTTGGATGATAGTTATTTGATCTTGCAAAAATTTCCAGAAACTTTCTGCTCACGAAAATAATTGTTAAAAATCACAAGAACGTGATAAAATATTGATTCCGATTGCTGCTGATCAATAAATTTTTTTCTAGGTCGTACTATTTTGTCTGATGTTTTGGAGTTCCAGAAGTTTGCGTTAGTTACAGATTACTACAGACTGTTCTATTTTTGACAGATTGTGTTTTTCGTGTGTTGTTTGCTTATTTTGATGAATCTATGGCTAGTAAAATAGTTTATAAACCATAGAAAAGTTGT
The DNA here is from genome assembly GCF_002162155.2 of Triticum dicoccoides. Taxonomy (NCBI): domain Eukaryota; kingdom Viridiplantae; phylum Streptophyta; class Magnoliopsida; order Poales; family Poaceae; genus Triticum; species Triticum dicoccoides. The sequence goes on from NC_041384.1 coordinate 597,648,926, forward strand.
GATACAGTAGGTTTAACACCAATATAAATAAAGAATGAGTTCATTACAGTACCTTGAAGTGGTCTTTTGTTTTCTTTCGCTAACGGAGCTAACGAGATTTTCTGTTAAGTTTTGTGTTGTGAAGTTTTCAAGTTTTGGGTGAAAGATTTGATGGATTATGGAACAAGGAGTGGCAAGAGCCTAAGCTTGGGGATTCCCATGGCACCCCCAAGATAATCTAGGGACACCATAAAGCCAAAGCTTGGGGATGCCCCGGAAGGCATCCCCTCTTTCCTCTACTTCCATCGGTAACTTTACTTGGAGCTATATTTTTATTCACCACATGATATGTGTTTTTCTTGGAGTGTCTTGTATGATTTGAGTCTTTGATTTTTATTTTACCACAATCATCCTTGCTGTAAATACCTTTTGAGAGAGACACACATGATTCGGAAATTATTAGAATACTCTATGTGCTTCACTTATATCTTTTGAGTTATATAGTTTTGCTCTAGTACTTCACTTATATCTTTTAGAGCACGATGGTGGATTTGTTTTATAGAAACTATTGATCTCTCATGCTTCACTTAGATTATTTTGAGAGTCTTAAATAGCATGGTAATTTGCTTAAATAATCCTAATATGGTAGGTATTCAAGATTAGTAAAAACTTTCTTATGAGTGTTTTGAATATTAAGAGAAGTTTGATGCTTGATGATTGTTTTGAGACATGGAGGTAATAATATCAAAGTCGTGCTAGTTGAGTAGTTGGGAATTTGAGAAATGCTTGTGTTGAAGTTTGCAAGTCCCGTAGCATGCATGTATGGTAAACATTGTGTAACAAATTTGAAACATGAAGTTTTCTTCGATTGTCTTCCTTATGAGTGGCGGTCGGGGACGAGCGATGGTCTTTTCCTACCAATCTATCCCCCTAGGAGCATGCGCGTAGTGCTTGGTTTTTGATGAATTGCATATTTTTTCAATAAGAATATGAGTTCTTTATGACTAATGTTGAGTCCATGGATTATACACACTCTCACCCTTCCATCATTGATAGCCTCTTCGGTATCGTACATTGCCCTTTCTCACATTGAGAGTTGGTGCAAACTTCGCCGGTGCATCCAAACCCCGTGATACGATACGCTCTTTCACACATGAACCTCCTTATATCTTCCTCAAAACAGCCACTATACCTACCTATTATGGCATTTCCATAGCCATTCCGAGATATATTGCCATGCAACTTTCCACCATTCCGTTTATCATGACACGTTCATCATTGTCATATTGCTTAGCATGATCATGTAGTTGACATAGTATTTGAGGCAAAGCCACCATTCATAATTCTTTCATACATGTCACTCTTGGTTCATTGCATATCCCGGTACACCGCCGGAGGCATTCATATAGAGTCATACTTTGTTCTAGTATCGAGTTGTAATCATTGAGTTGTAAATAAATAGAAGTGTGATGATCATCATTTTCTAGAGCATTGTCCCAAGTGAGTAATAAAAAAAAAGAAAGGCCATAAAAAAGAGAAGGCCCAAAAAAATGAGAGAAAAAGAGAGAAGGGACAATGCTACTATCCTTTACCGCACTTGTGCTTCAAAGTAGCACCATAATCTTCATGATAGAGAGTCTCTTGTTTTGTCACTTTCATATACTTGTGGGAATTTTTCATTATAGAACTTGGCATTTATATTCCAACAATGGGCCTCCTAAAGTGCCCTAGGTCTTCGTGAGCAAGCAAGTCGGATGCACACCCACTTAGTTTCTTTTGTTGAGCTTTCATACATTTATAGCTCTAGTGCATCCGTTGCATGGCAACCCCTACTCCTTGCATTAACATCAATCGATGGGCATCTCCATAGCTCATTGATTAGCCTCGTGGATGTGAGACTTTCTCCTTTTTTGTCTTCTCCACATAACCCCCATCATCATATTCTATTCCACCCATAGTGCTATGTCCATGGCTCGCGCTCATGTATTGCGTGAAAGTTTATAGGTTTGAGATTACTAAAGTATGAAACAATTGCTTGGCTTGTCATCGGGGTTGTGCATGATGAGAGCATTCTTACGTGACGAAAATGGAGCATGACTAAAGTATATGATTTTGTAGGGATGAACTTTCTTTTGGCCATGTTATTTTGAGAGGACATAATTGCTTAGTTAGTATGCTTGAAGTATTATCATTTTTATGTCAATATGAACTTTTATCTCGAAGCTTTCGAATCTGAATATTCATACCACAATTAAGAAGAATTACATTGTAATTATGCCAAGTAGCACTCCGCATCAAATTTTTTGTTATTATCATTTACCTACTCGAGGACGAGCAGGAATTAAGCTTGGGGATGCATGATACGTCTCCAACGTATCTATAATTTTTGATTGCTCCATGCTATATTATCTTCTGTTTTGGACATTACTAGGCTTTATTATCCACTTTTATATTATTTTTGGGACTAACCTATTAACCGGAGGCCCAACCCAGAATTGTTGTTTTTTTCCTATTTCAGAGTTTCGCAAAAAAAGAATATCAAACGGAGTCCAAACGTTTTTTCGCGATATACTGGTGGGCGTCCGGTGGGTCCCTGCTGTCAGGTGGAGGAATAATTATTTACCGCGTAATAAGGAGGCACTTCCTTGCGACTGCCATGGACCCAGCTATCAGCCTCTCCACGTACAATATTCTTCCGATGGAATTCGGTCGTTGACCACATTGACCATGGTGCGCCGACAGCACCACAGCGGTGGACGACGGTGATGCCTAGGAAGGGGACGATGCGGAGCGGGGAAGACGCGGCAGTGGTTGCCCACGCAGAGAGGAGTACGAGGGTTCACTGGTTCGGCTGCGCTGCCATCGCCGTAGAATAACAGGGGGTGTGGTTGAGTGGAGTGGAGGGATGGCCTAGCTAGTGGTGGGAGTAGTATGGGGGCGGTGAGGCCTCCACGGCAGCACAGCCGGCCACGGGAGGCAGGAGCAGGCGGCACGACCGGCGCTGGTTTGGGCGGCTAGAGCAAGAAGACTAGAGGTTGAACAAGCACTACGGCCGTTGGATGGACATCGTACGGTCAGTCGAGCTAGAATCGTGCATATTGACTAAGTTGACAAAGCCCTTCGTCCCCGTCAACTTAGTAGGCCCACTATACTGGGTCCCAGCTAGCAGGGGGAGTATTCATTTTTTTGTGCGTAATAAGGAGGCACTTCCTTGCGTGCGAAGATATAGCTGGTGGGTCCGAGCTATTAGCGGCGGTAACATTTTTTCGTGAAATATAGAGGCCGTTTCGGTGGGTCCCAGATGTTAGGTGGAGGAAATCATTACTTTGCGCGTAATAAGGAGGCATTTCCTTGCGTGCGGTCATGGACCCAGCTGTCAGCCTCTCCACGTACAGTCCACTTCAGATGCATGTCGGTCGTTGACCATGCTGACCATGCCACGCCGAGAGCACCAGGGCATTGGACGATGGCGAGGCCTAGGAAGGGAACGACACGGAGGCAGGGAAGACTCGCCCGTTGTTTTTGTTTCCCACGCAGAGGGGAGTACGACTGTACGAGGGTTTACTGGTTCGTCTGTCATCGCCGGAGAATAACAGCAGGTGTGGGTGAGTAGAGGGATGGATAGGCCAGCGATGGGAGTACGGTGGGGCGGTGAGGCCTGCGCAGTAGCACAGCCGGCCGCGGGGAGGAGTGAGCAGGCAGTCTCGCAGGCGCTTGTTTGAGCGGCTGGAGCAGGAAGAGCAGAGATTGAAGAAGCACGACGGCCGTTGGATGGACATCCAACAGTATACAGGCCATCTGTGGAAATCCTCAAATCTGTGGAAAACAGCATACATCCCATCTGCCATTATTTCAAATAATTTACAGCCCATTTGCTAATTCTTACGGGGTTTTTTGGAGCCCATATTCTTTATGTTAGCATTACAGCCCATATTGTGGCCACGGTTAAAAAATTATACGAAATTTTGCATATGTCGGTGCGGTCTGAACTATTTTTAATCCTGAAATTTCGAGTCACATTCAGACTGATTTTAAAAATAAATGTATATCAATATAAAATCCAATAAATTGTCCACGCATAAAAATCGATGCAATTTAAAATCTCGAAATGAAAAAAAAGATATTTGAAAATAATTGCCGGTTTGATGTGTTTTAAAAATGTACAGCCCATTTCTCATTATTGATAGGCCACTCTCCTCGTCTTGAAAGATTTGCAGTCCAACAGGCCTAATAAAGTGACTTACTTGACAAATCACAAAAAAACTGGGCTAGCCATTTTCAGAAAGAAAAAAAAACTACTGGGCTGGTCTGTGGTAAACATAAAAGAAAAGGTTGTCTAGACATGCCAGAGTGTCCCGCACAGCCCAGTTGACACCCTGCTTCCGTCTCAAAAACAAATTAGATAAATTCCACTCCAATTATGGCGATTCATAAAAATGCCACTGCAATTTCCAAACTTTGAAAAATGCCACTGCAATTTTTGCAAACTTTGAAAAATGCAACTGCAGTTTGCAAACTTTGAAAAACGCCACTCCAGACTTCGAAAAATGCCACTAGAAATGGCATGAAATGGCATTTTTCAAAGTTTGGAAATTGCAGTGGCATTTCTCGGATACACCAGATTTGGAGTGGCATTTATCAAATTAAGCAAAACAAAAATAACTGGGCGAGCTGCTGGGTCCTTGGTGTCAGCCGCTCGTTGTGCAATTCTCTCGTTTATTGACTACGTCGACAATGGCATGGGACCCATATGTCAGAAATCCACTAGCAGGAGCCATTTTTTTATTGGCTTGAAATAAGGAGGCACTTGCTTGCGTACTGCCATGACCATGGCGGGTCCCTGCTGTCATCCTCTTCACGTATAATCATCTCCTGATTGTGTACGCGTCAACTTGCTAGGCCCACAAGTCAGCCTATAAACCGTGGAGGAGAAATACAACCCATTTAAAAAAATAGCCATTCAATACGTTCAAACGGAAAGTTCAACATTCAGAGCAAAGTAACAGGTCTGATCCACATATAGAGTACTGAACTTCCACGTTGACAACCATCATAGCCAAGTGAACTATCTACTCCCACTAACACTCTAGTAGCGTACAAGTACTAACTTACTCTTAGCTAACTTGACGATTCCGGTCGCCATCTGCTGTCCATGCTAAACGCCGGCACTGGCGTCCTCCGCCTCGCCTCGAACTTGCTAGAGGTGCGATAGGGAGCGTTGCTCGCGCGCGTTGGCCTTTTCCATGCCGGCGTGGTCCACCGAAGCTTCGGCTTCCAAGCGGGAAACCCACTTGACGAGCTGGTAGTAAAAATCAGCGTCGCGAACGCGTGTGTGCCCGACAGCCTCCAGGGCTATTTGCCTGGCGCCAGCCTCCACGTAGTCGGCCCAGTTGCGGGCGCTCTGCTCGCGACTCAGAGCATCGGTGCACTGCTGCTCCATGTCCCGCTGGCGGCGCAAATCGGCGATACGCTGCTCCTCCGCCAGGTGGTCGCGCTCCAACAACTCCTGCTCCTCCGCCATGCGGTCGCGCTCCAACAACTCCTCAATCTTCGCATTTCCATCTAAAGACAGATAGAGTGCCTCCCTCCCTCCGTCTGCCTTCCGGTGAAAACCCGAACACTAGTTCCGGTGGTGACCACCTCCAGCATCGCCTACCGCGGACGGGCGGGGGCATGGCGGACGTGGCGAGCGACGTCGGGCCGGTGGGGGCTTATGAGTATATGGCGAGTTGGGTCATGGTGGCACTTGAGAAGGCCGGGAAACAGTACTTATAGGCGGAAGGTAGCGCGACGGTCATCGAAATTCAATGCATAATGGCTTAGTGCGCCAGCTTGCCATGGAAAACTAGAGAAACTGAAATTATGACTGTGCCGTCCCGTCCCGTCTGGGTCGCACGTTGGCATGGCGGTCAAATGAGTGCACTCGAATCATGTTCCTCCTTGTCAAGAATGATTCCACGGATTTAAAGTGTATGTTTTTTCGCATCAGTTAGCTGCCTTAATTACGGCCGGCTACATGCAGGCACTCAAAATTGCCCGCAGGCAGTACGCGAAGCAGCATGCAGCCACTTAAATCACTGGAATTAATTAGGCTTAAACTTCTGCATGCCGAGGGCACGCATGCAGCCACTTAAATCGCTGGAATTTATTAGGCTTAAACTTCTGCATGCCGTTAATTATTGCCATGCCTTGGTCTTGCTGCTTTGCTCACGGGACTAATAAAATCAGACGGAGGGAGTACCTTGGTTGGTGAGAGGTTTGAATTAAGCCCTGCAAACCGGAAAGGAGGTACTAGTACGTGCGTGATCCGCTATTTATTCGTGTAGGATCGAGTAGGTCATTTCTTGAATTGAGCCCTGCAAACCGGAAAGGAGGTAGTACGTGCGTGATCCGCTATTTATTCATGTAGGATCGATAGTGTAGCTTGTCTGTTTCTTCAGAGGTAGGCATTTTTATCCGTGTTGGATCGACAGTGTAGCTTGTCAGTTTCTTCAGAGGTAGGAATTTTTATTCAAAAAACTGCCACTTCGCATCTTGCGTCGCAAATAAAACTGCGAGGAGCGCATTTGTAGGCTAGCTAGTGATCGATCAGTAACTTGTAAACACTGAGCGAACAGAAATAAGTAACTGTTAATGCATCTCAATGATTCACAGATCATATACAAATATGTAGATCCAAAAGCAAAGATCAGCCACTTCGGATCTTGTGTCACAACTAAAACTAACTAGTACGATTCCCATACATAAGATCAACATGTTAATGCATCTCAATGACTCACAGATCATATACAAATATGTAGCTCCAAAAGCAAAGATCTAGAAAAAACATCTGTTCTTCCTATTAACATGGATGCTTCTCTTGGCCAACATTCAGTACAGACTAAAATACAAATTTGTTTGTGAAGTCTACAATTCCTCTTGCAAACGTAAGTGGTTTCACCAACAGCTGGAACCCTGAGAATGAACCAAACATGATGGAGGAACATCCACTGCAATATGATTTGGTCTTCTCTCGATCACACAACAAGACTATTTCAGAATACAAACTTTAACTTAGGCAAAATGATGCCCATTATATAATCAGACCAAAGCAATGAAGCACCTAGTGTTGGCCAATAAATAGTACAATACTACTTTTCTGCAGTCCATGAAGTGAATATCCAATCTTTCTGTGTCTATTTTCAAATGGCACTGCATGCAGTGACTATACTATTCTCTTGTGCAGTTCAACCAAAATTGCGGGCACTTTGTTGGTTTGCCAAATAGCAACGGGCAGACATCTCTATCTGCACAAATATCAAGCAGCTAGTAAACATATACCACACCTTGTATTTTCGGTTTAAACATGTCTCTTCCACTTAGCATCTGTCATGATCTGCACTGGACAATCTGATACAGTTATGTTTTGCCATGGACAATTTCATACTGAATTGATTTGCCGATAGAGAGCAGAAATATAGCGCCTATTATTCATCAGACCAAGGATATCCATGTTTGCAGCGATGGAAGAGGTGAAATCGATACAACTGTAATTGAGCATCGACTCATTGAATCCTGTCCTACACCTCCAATGTAGGCCCACCCTGCCAATAAATTCACATGCAAACCACTAGTATTACTATCTAATGACAGTACAAAAAGAGTAGCAAGATAGTAGCAAACCATGTACCTTCGTAATGAACAACTCATAGTTCCACCAATTGGATATAAAGGTTGGGAAAAAACATGCTCCTAATGTTGAACCAGTTGGACTTTTTGTGCAGTTCCACTAAAATTGAGCATCCCTATTTGCATAGATATTGAAAGTGTGATTACTCTAAAAGTGGCACTAGTTGAAGCATAGACTCACAAATAGAAGCATTCCAATTTCTTAATGGGAAAAGGTAGCAAGACTGTTTCTAACCACCTGTTTGAAGGAATAAATAAAGCAACAGCGGCTGATGTGAGGAAGGCATACATAGTTTTTTCTGGAAAAGTGAGCCATTCCTGACCTTTCCTCTTCTTTTAAGCAAATTTTGTGCAGTTCTACTAAAATAAAATGCCATCACTGCCTTGACAATTCAGTGACACTGTACAAAAGGAACTGACTTAACATTACATCATGATGTCAGGTATGTAGTCGACATGCATTAGAGACAAACATACAGACCTCGTCAAGAGAACAGCCGGAGGAGGAGGTGCCCACTCTTGACCTTTCCTCTTGTCTTCATAATTGCCTGCACAGTTTAACCAAAATAAAATGACATCAGCGCCTTGGCATTTTGGTGACACTGTACAAAACAATTAACTTATCTCATGAAAGTGAGGTATGTAATCTATAAGAATTAACAGTGCAAAAATCTGACGGGAGTAACAAGTTTCATCGTTGGTATACTGGCTGTGCAACAGCATTAGAATGCCTTAGCTGAAAAATCTTTAATACATCCACAATCAACAGCTAACCCTGAAATAATCTAGTGACATTAAATGGCATTGCTTAAATTTATGGGTGGCATTAGACTGAGAGCGGCATTAGTTAAATGTGGCATCACTTTAGCAGTAGCATTGCTTGACTCGACTGCTGGCGTTATACTAACAGCCAAAAAAGTGGCTATAAGAGTATGGGAGGCCCATTCGGACAATGGGCGCACCAGTACGATGTACCTCCACGGACGCAGAGTGGTGAGGGAGGTATGGTTGCCCAGAGCAACAAATATCCAGGCAGCATATGTGGATTACGGTCCCATTTTTGTTCTCTTTAGCCACCTTTTTCCTATGCGAGGACAACAAACTGATCGACCTGGTCATTCTCTATTGCGTTGTCATGCCTTTCTACCCTTCTTCAACCAAGAAACATGAGACTCGTTCCTTAGCTACTGATTTTCCCCTTTTCAACCTAGATGCGGGTTCGATGCCTACTCTCTTGGACAGTGTAGTCTCCCTTCCTTTCCTTATTCAACCCAGACATGGATTAGTCTTCATGAAGTAGGGTTTCCTTTAATAGTGCAAATTATGGTTTTCGTCTGCGTGGCCAGCAGAGTAGAGGATAGCAAATTGGGAAGATGGTGGAGTGGAAAAAGATCCACATGCAACGGCGTAGCAGATGGGGTAATAGAACAAGGTTATGGCTCGAAAAGAGGTAGCATACCTGAGGGTCGGCGGGAAGTGGCTTCGCTCGTGGCCGTCGTCCTCCGCACACACTACGGCAGCGAGCTTGGGGACGGAGGCCATCCCGCGCGGGCGCTAGGTCTGAGAGGACATCCTTGTCGTCAGTGCGTGACCTCGCTCGCCGACGACGAGTGCGTCAACGCTGCACGTCCTTCTCTTCCCCGGCGGATCCGTGACCACCGATGAGGAGGGAGAGAGGGGCCGTCTTTTTTAGATCTGGAGAGAGGGTGGTAGTGTGAGAAGCAAGTGGGCAGCCCTTAGCAAGAAAGCGCTGAAGCTCCAGCCTATATATCTTTTTTATACTACTAGTACTAGAGGTGGGGTAGTGGTAGAGTAGTTTATATTTTCTCTGCATACAGTACCAGTTAGTCGTGCTTCAAAACTGATCGGCACGCCATTAAAAAAATAAAGGTCGATAACTAATGCGGCACCTCGGGCCAACGCGGCCAGATCGCATTTTGCACGAGAAATTACACGCCATGTTTCGTTGACATGTGGTCCCGTTCCAACATATCAGTGAGACAATGGCGAGTAGTAGGAGTATTTCCGAATGGACATGTAGGCTGGGGCCTCTCTTCGTGAACCGTGGAAAACTTGGATCCGTCCACCGACTCTTCGCCTTTCCCTCTCGATTTGGAACTGCTGTCGCATGCTCTTCCTCTCCCTCCTCCATTTTCCTTCAGCCCTTCACCCTTTCTTCTGCCCTTGTTCGATTGTCTTCTCCATGGAGGGAACAGGCTGGAAACGACCCCGTTATTCTTGCCCCGATCTGAAAGATGATGTGGTGGAGGAACTCATTGATCGGTGCGACGTCATCACCTCGGCTAGCATGGCAGGTTCGTTCAAGCCCATTCTCGACTCAACTAATAACATCATTGCAAGGAACCCAAGGGTCAAGGAGCAGTTTGATCTCCCCTATCTTCTTCGCCAAGACCCTGCTCGCTGGCGAGCGGACGACGGAGACCTTGCCTTGTGCAAGTTGATGCCGCTTGATAACGATACGTGTGATGTCAAGATGCCATCGCTTAAGGGTATGTCCTGGGCTGGCGCAAATGGAGATTGGGTTGTTTATATTGGGTACAATTGCGAGTGGGAACTTGTGAATGTGTACACTCGTCAGCGGATTCCACTTCCAAAAATCTCCGAGTGCCGTGAGGTTGAGCACACAGATGATCTACATATGTTCAAATACGATCATGGTGACTGTCGTCTATGGAAGATAGCAATTTGTCGAGTTCCCAATCGCTCTTGGAATTAGAAAAACTATGATGTTGTTGCTATCTTCGACAAGCTTGTTGCCATCCTTGATGGTTTCACTCGATGGATATTGCTCAAAAATCAGTTTCTGTACACGGATGAGTACTGTGATGCAATTCAATACGAGGGCCTTGTGTTTGCTGCCACCACTCGTGGCACTGTTTTTGCATGGCATCCTCGTTGTTTCAGTACGTTTGTCTTCCACCGTAATTATAATTGTTTCATCCACATGCATGCGGGTTAGCAAGTTTCCCTTTACGAATTAACCTTCTTCTTGTGTTTCCAAGGTCCTGTGAACATCCCACCACCTATACTTGAAGATTTTTATAACCAAGGTGGAGATGACGATGGTGATGATCACGGGCATGAGGACGAGAAGCGCCGATATACTCTTTGGCGCATGGCAACTAATTCCGATGGATCACCTCTTCTTGTGTGTATACAGCCCACTGATGATGTTACTGCTAAGGAATCAGGTGTAGTCTCCCATGGTCACACTCTCCGGACCTATTCCAACACCCGTTGCATGGTATTCGGGATGGATACTAGTGTGCTAGCGCCAACTCCTTCTCCCTGGCACAGAATTGATAGTCTTGGAGAAAACTCGCTCTTCCTTGGACAAAACTATCCGATGATGGTGAAAGGCGATCCAGCCGCTGCTGACACATTTATGAGAAGCAACTATGTCTATACCTCGGACATTTGCGTGGTTCCCTACCCCGGTACTGATATAGTAGGCCGCTTCAGCCTGGATGACCAGTCTTGCGTTGATCTCCAGATCGACAATGCATGGCCCGTCCCAGAGAATCACTTGTGGTTCAAAGCAAGCGTTTCCAACTCCGAGGAATGGTTGAGTTGAAGTTCATTTCATTGCTTGTTATTTGTTGTGTGGTGAAAACTTTAGTATTTATAATGTATCCTCGTTGTCGATGTGGGTTGATGACCTGTTGTTCTATGTAATAAAATGATATGCATGTGATAAACTTACTAAATTTATGAATGGCTTTCGAGTCGCTTCTCTGAGTGAGTGGTGCGATGAGGCAAAAAAATATTTTCTGAATACATAATTGTACGTGCATTGCAACAGGTTTTCTGATGAGGCTAATCCACAATAGTAGTACACTATTTGTACTAGCTTCACATGCTTCGCACGTCGGGCGGGTGTTTTTACTGTAGCCATATGTTAATGTGTTCGTTGTACGTAACCAGCACCTTGAATCCTCGATATACTAGTAGTATAGTATATAGTAGGAGTAAGTAGTAGGAGTAGTAGGGTGGCATGGGCCAGAACAAGCATTCACGTCCAGGAGTACGGCACACGCCACCACCACGACATCTATCTGACACCATATTATTTCTTGGAGTCAGTGCGAGAGCAATCTCTTCAACCTCATCGTTTCTCTAACTTCAGCCATCACGCGGCGGGCGAGGTGGGGGTTTGCCGATAGTCGGTTTCCTTAACTGCGGTCCCACTTGTAAGGCCAACTCCAACGCACGACCCCAAACGGACCTCCGTTTTGTACGAACTCCAATGATAATTTTCACTATAAAAGAAAGACCAAAGAAAACAAGAACCACAAGAATACATTTTACTACTCCTGTAAGTTGGATTAGTGCCTTCTCGATGCATTCATTATTGATCTGCGGAGGCTCAATCTAGCGTGCTTCTTTCTTCTTCGAGTGTAAAGAAGTAGACGTTGCTTCCTCGCATCTAGTCTCATGTCTAGTCTCTATTCTATACTAGCTAAAAGTGATAGAACATCTACTAAATTGCGCTCTATCAATATATGGATGTACTCTTCTTCCCACTACAAAAACTTGCATCCATTCTACTCCCTCTGTTGCACAATACTACATGCCTTCTATTTGTCAAAATATATATGTAACTAGACATGTCTTAGTATATAGGTACATCCATTCTACTCCCTCCGTTGCACAATACATGCCTTCTATTTGTGAAAATATATATGTATCTAGACATGTCTTAGTATATAGGTACATCCATTTTTGGACAAATGGAAGTCAAGTATTTTGGAACGGAGGGAGTACACAATAAAAATTTTAAGTTAGCACAACTAGTCTAATCTGAGAGCAGAACCGAAGATTTAGTCGGGTTCTTCCTCCTTTTGCCGACACGTGGGACATCCAACATCCAAGTCGTGTCATGAAAGAAAATAGAGTGGTAGTTGAAGCCACGAGATGTGCATCTTGGGTTAAACTGTAAATAGAATCTTACTATTCTTGAGTAATTCGAAAAGTGGCCACCGAAGATCTTTATTGGATTTTTTTCATCACCAGCATGTCCAGGTGAAAGATGTGCAGGTTCAGTGGGTCCTCTTGCATTTTCACTGACATGTGGGGCCGCATGTGAGCAAACAAACAATGGGCTCCGCACGTCCGCTGGCTGGCTGAGAAGAGATATAGAGGAGGGCTGAGCACAGACTGCAGGAAATTTGTTCTACGTACCTCGATATAGGCTCGATATAGTGGGGTGGCATGGGCCATAACTAGCACTCACGTCTAGTAGTACGGCACACGCCACCCACACGAGTCCCATCCGACACCAATTTTCTTGGAGTCCATGCTACAGCCATCTCTTCTCCCTCCTATCCTCTTTTCTTAGCCATCGCGCGGAGGGCGGGGTGGGGGTTTGCTGATAGTCGGTTTGCTCAACTGCGGTCCCACTTGTACGTGAAAATGCAACACCGCACGCATTCCCGCTTGAGCGGCATGCCGGACCAACCGTGTGGGGGCGCGACGCAAACACGACAGGCTTTTCCTTTTGAACTCGTAACTTGTAAAATTTGGTTCTGCTCCATGGCACGAACGATAGATAGAAAATAACGATTTTGCCTAGAGTAATGAGAAGTTTGGTTCTCGCGCCGTTCATGCATGGAGTACGTATGAAAATTATGAAGTTGATGCGAAAGGTAAGATAATTACTGTAGTATCATTGTATAGAGTAATGGCAAGTTTAGTTCATTGCATGTAATCCTATTATAGTACTCTAGTTAGCAAAAAAACATTAAGTTCTCTCGCCGATAGGAATAAAACACCATGTATTTATTTCCAGAGGGAGTAGTACATTTTTGGTGACATGCATTACTAGATATTGCTAGTCAAATACTAAAATCCAGATGGACGTGGTAGTACTCCTAAATCCAGACGGTGGTGCTACTAGTACTAGTAGTAGTACTACCTATGTAGTAGTACTACCTATATAGTAGTAGGAGTACTAGCACTGTACTACCCGTTGGTCAAATTATTACGTGTTGCTCCTCACAGTGAAGTGACAAGACCCTGCGCCGGAGATGACACCTGAGTATAGGCGTCGTGTTCGGCATACCATAGTCAGCCTCACTGTCTGAAGTCACTATCATCATGGCTGTAGAGCTAGCCTGCATACAACTAGCCCTGTTAGACATAATTTCCCGTGCGTAGATGCCCGTGCATTGCACGGAACACCAAGATTGGGGGTGGACGGCTCCGGCAGCGGCCATCGCGCCAGATTTTTCCACGGCCTTCTACTCCTAGATGTGGTGGGGAGGAGATGAGGCTGATTGTGAGAGACAAGGAGTTGTTTGTAAATAGGGAAAAAGTGCGGGCATCTTTTTGCAAAAATGGAGAAGCTTGGTTTGTATGCGTCAGATCTAGATCCGACGGCTATTGGTGAAAGATGGGAGGCACAACATCATCACCAACTCAGGACCTGTTTGATTCACAGGATTTTGAAAACGCAGGAATAGGACACGGCAATATTACAAGTTTTAAACTGATATTACAAATGTTAGGAGTAATGCTGCACCTACGAAGAGGGAATTACTAGGAAGTTTACGTAAGAACTTTCGTTACTTTAGGTGGATGCAGCATTATCGTACAAACTAAAATCCACCGCCCTGACAAGTCACTAATGGGTTAATAAGTTTTTGAGTCTATGGCCACTTGATGTTTCAAAAACAAATTCAGCTTTTGCGGAGACTTTGTCATTTAGGCTTAGACGCTTGCGGTGATCAGCACACCATTCATTGTTGCGCTAGAGAACGCCAAACCTCATCACTTTGAGCACACTTGCCTCCAGAACAAAGAACCTGGCCAATTTAATCTCGGATGTGCTGCCTCGGTAGTTGATCAAATCAATTTCTATAAGATGGATATCAAGGCATTCGATGAGATTGTTATAGTGCAGCACATTTTTCACTTTCGGGTCTTTTTTTATCTGCAAAGGAAGAGAACATATTAGAGCAGCTGGCTGCATAAGATTTCCGTGTCATCAAGAGGTACCAATATCATTCGCTCATACGATAGGGTTGGCTGGCTGGTGATATTTTTTCACTCTCTCTCTCTCTCTGTTTCCTCTCATTTAACTAGGAGCACGTGAAGAGCTTGGGCATTTGTTGCCTTCCACTATGTGGCCGATGCCATATTTTGCAAAAGTATGCCACATAATACGCATCGATGTCAAATCAAAAGATTTTGGCACCGCTCTCGCGATGTGAGAGAGTTGGCACCGCTATGCACACAGACCCACATGTATAAACAAATCAATCAAACCAACTACACCAGCCTCTCACTCTCCCAAACAAGTGTTTTTTTAATGCCTCAGTCCTCTCTCTCTCCCACGCAGTGTTTTTTCATTGCGTCAGTTAATTTGGCACCGGAGCAAAGTATGTGATCCAGATTGGGACACCAGGTGAGCAATGGAGGGGCATCGATGCCAAATGCATCACAAGTGAATTTGGCACATGTTTTGGCCTACATAGCCCACTTTTGTAATACTACCTCATATTTAGTATAAAATGTTGACCATAGATTTACCTAAGAAAATGCCAATGCATGTCACTAAAAATTACACCATTTGAAATTGTGTTCAAATACAAATCCAACGATATAGTTCTTAGTTACATGCATTAACATTTTGTCAGTTAAATCTATGGTCAAATTTTGATACTACAAAATTGGAAGAGTAAACCAGGACGGAGGTAGTACTTGCTCTTAGGGTAACCATAAGTTACTTTCCACTATGACTAGCCTAGGCTAGTATAGTAGTACAGCATAAAAATGATGCAGGTGATCACGTGAGAAAAAATACTAAAAACATTTCTTTCGGTGCAGTGCGTAGATGCAGTTTTGAACACTACGCTTGTCATCGTAATTTGGGAAAATTACGAAAAAATTGAGCTACCTTGTGATTACCGTTTACTTATAGGAAAGAAGTTTCACCTCGATGAGTAGCTTCTCCGTGCACGGAAAGCATGTAAGGAATCCAACAACTTGATCCAGATTGGGGCCGATAGATTTTAGTGGTAAGATCTTCACTGTGCGCATGGACTGGGTCAAGCTTGTGGGAATCATTTTCTGGAAGATGGTCGTAAATACATCAAGAAGAAATTTAAAAATGTGAATTTCAAGAAGACGGAGAAGAAGATGAGTGTTGTACCTGAACGATTACGGATCCAATAAAGAGTTCGGAGAATTTGGCAGACGAGTACACCAACGCTGTCAATTTCGGCGCGTCAGTGACCCTGATTTTTGTTGGACCTTCTAGATCCGATACAAGCAATCTCTCAAGGAAAGGCGCATTCTCAATGACCGTAATGTGGAACAGCTGGAGTGATCTCTTCCCAATTGATGTCTTGTTGCGGGGCCAGCAAGACACATAAATCCATCGGAGATTCGTCGAGGCGATGTGGAGGCTAATGAACCCGTGGATCTACTCAAGACGAAGGTACTCGAGCGTAGTACAGCTGTGGAGCAGGTGCTCCATAGCCTTCTTCGAGATGACAACGTCGAAGAGGTCAAGCTTCTTAGGTTGAGGGAGAAGAATAGCGGGCGCGACATTAATCTGGGGAAGATAGCAGGAGCTGAAGCTGGCGCGGCGCAGCATTGGCGTGAGGCGGAGCGCGGACGGCGGCAGAGAGTGACATCGTCTAGGTTCAAAGCTGAGCTCCTCGAGCTGATCTAGGGCGGGGGATAAGAACCACTCATCGAACTTGGGTTGGGCCTTGCAGTTGGTACTGAACATGCAGATGTCAAGGCGTTTGGCTGGCCCAGGGTGCGATGAAAGGATCTTGGAGACTGCGGCCATGCATTTGCAATCCCTGTCACAGAGGCAGCTGTCGACGGTGAGGTTGAGGGGGACGCAGCGCCAGAGGGGGCGCCACCACCGGGAGAGCAGGGCGGTCCGCACGGCAGATTTGGTGGGGAGGAGGCCGATGATGACGAGCAGCGTGTCGTCGGGGAGGCTGCTGATGAAGTCCAGGCTCGCCGGATGTGGTTTTGGCTCGAGCCGCATCCGCTTGTTGGCTGCCTCGCCGTCCATCTCAACCGGCAGCGATGCCGGTGTACACGTGTGCTAGTGTGTGTTGTGTGCTGGGTGTGCGCGAGTGCGTCCTTCTGTGCATGTCGCCGCGAAGTGGTGAATTGTGCACGAGTGCATCCTTCCCGCTCAAGAAGTTTGTCCTCAATGCGCCCTCAATTTACTAGCATGCGGGGTGCTACCCCGAGTGGTTTCAACTTTGTTTACTTCACCGCGTGTCAGATGGGCCTCTAGTTTACTTATTTTCACCCACTGCCACATGGGCCAGCACACGAAGATACAGAATACGAGCTGACAAGGAAGCGTATGGATTGGTTGACCGGTCAACTAAACAATATACGGAGCTATACGCTGACACAGTGAGCGTATAATCCGTCGGTATAGAGAGTTCGACTGAGAGGGGAGGCCCGTGAGAGATAGAAAAGAGAGAGAAAGAGCTACTCCCTCCGTTCGATAATGTAGTTCCAACATTTTTTTAAGTCAAACTTTTGAAACTTTGACCAAGTTTATAAAGAAATTACTTATATCTACAATACCAAAGATAAATGATAGTATGAAGTAAGTACATGTTGTGATGAATCTAATGATCATTCCAGATGTAAATGTTTTTCTCCACATGTACCTGGTCAAACTTTTATGAGGTTTGACTTTTCAAAACATCCATATGCTTTTCGACGTGATAGAGTCCCTAACAAGAGAGAGAGAGAGAGAGTGAAAAAAGTGTGTGTGTGTGTGTGTGTGTGTGTGTGAAAGAGACATGGACAACAGACGATAAAAGTAGAGAAAAAGCATGTGTGTCTTATGCAAACATATCACGCATGCATCTTCGACAACGGAGGCAAGGTGAGGAGATAGTGTATGGTTGTTTGGAACCGAGAGAGCAAGACCCCTAGCACGTAGCCAAGAGGGGTCTGACAAACAAGGGAGAGAGGTCGAGAGAGACGTACGGAGAAAATGCAGACATGGGGAGGAGAGAGTGTATGTTTGTCATAAAGAGATCCCCCGGAGATCGTGATGGGACTACATGGGTGGGAGATCAAGTGACAAGGTGTGTGCGCGATAGAAGATGCCCCGAGAGATATCGAGATAGACGTATGGATGGAAGAAGACAATACATGTGTTCCTGATGGCTAGTAAGAGATAATCATACTTAGGATCGAGGGGGGGAGTGATTGCGCCTACGATGGATTGAGGGATGATGGTACTTAGGGGGGTGCGTGTCACATGGAGAGAGAACAAGGGCGGAGAGTGTTGGATGGGTCTATATGTATAGTGCGAGCGAGACATGTGTATGTGTGAACCAGGGAGATATAAGGCCAGTTTGGCTTGCGTCCTGAGCATCTTTTGCCTGGCCTGGGGTTGTGGCTGGATTTCATGCATGCTTGTTTGGTTGCTACCCTGTGAAAAACAAAGCCCGCCTGGCCTGGGTTCCCTTGCACTTTAATTAGCCTGGCTGAACTCCAGACACTGCAAGTAGCCTGGCCCAGGCGACCTATTTCGAACGCCTGGCCGTGCCTGGTCGTGTGGCCACGAGGCTAACAGCAACATGGATGGATATTAGCATTAAATAATTGATGCATGGATTGATTGATGGGACGTTGATGCTTTGCCTGGCCCAGGCATGAACCAAATGCTTCAGCTCTACACAAGCCAGGCCAGGCAGAAATATTTTACATCTCACGTCCGCACCAGGCAGTACCGGCCATCAAGGCATGAGGGTTAGGTCACGAACAAAACTGACCAATAAAGTTTGAGAGAGATTGAGGAGCCCCGATAAGGTTGAGTGGTGCGTCAGATAGCTGAGAGGGGGAAAGAGATATTCCATCCGCTCGATAATGCAGTGCATTTAAAATTTTTAGAAGTCAAACTTTGGAAACTTTGATCAGGTTTACGCAAATGTTATTTATATCTACAATACCAAAGATACATCATACAAAACTACATCTCATGGTGAATCTAATGGTATATGTTTGTCGTACTAGATGTAATTCTTTTTCTCCACGTACATGGTCAAACTTTGTGATGTTTGACTTTTCAATAAATCTGTATGCTATGGACCGAGGAGAGTGCCTCAGTCGAGACAGATCAAGTGCGTGTGAAGGAGAATGAGTAAGTGTGCAAAAAGAGTATGTGTGTGAAAGAGAAAGTGACAAGAAACGATAAATTAGAGAGAGTGTGTGTTTTTTCGTTTGTTATGCAAACATATCACGCATGCATCTCTGAGATGGAAAAGTGAGGCGAGGAGACACATGAAGATAGCTAGTGTGTGATTGTTTGCAAGGGAGAGAGACACCCCTGTAGCACATGTCCAATAGAGGTGTGGCCAACAAGGAACAAAGGTCGAGAGGGACACATGGATGGCATGGACGCATGGGGAGGGAGAGAGGGTGTGTTTGTGATAGAGAGATCCCGTCAAGATTGTGAGGGGACTATATGGGTGGGAGATCGAGGGAGTGCGTGCGCGATAGAAAGATGCCCCGAGAGAAATCGAGATAGACCATGCACATGCTTGTGATCGAGACTAAGATTAGCAAGTCATATACATGTAGGGGGGACTGCGTGTGCCTACAATTGAGTGAGAGACCATCATACTTGGCTAGCTGGGCATGATATTGTGTGTGTGCGCGTGTGAGATGGAGAGAGAACGAGGGGGAGAGCTAGAGTTTTTGATGGGCCTATCGAGTGCGAGTGAGATATGCATGTGTATGTGTGACCCAGGTGGATGGAGAGTTTGAGAGAGGGGGGGGGGAGAGCTCCGAGACGACATAGTGGTGCGTGAGAGAGTTACAGGCAAAGAGCCAATGAATCTGTGTGCGTACGATGAGTGCACCCAAGATATCTAGCTTGGACTAGCTAGAGTATCATACATAGTGTGCGAGAGAGACCTATAGATGGTGTATATATGCATGCGAACTAGAAAGACCCCCCCAACACACACATAAAGAGAGAGAGAGAGAGAGAGAGAGATGGAGAGAAAGGGAGAGGGACCAACAAGGTTTTTGTGTCGGATGCGTGCGACAGAATTGAAGATTGTCGGCGAGAGAGAGAGAGAACATGAGTCTGGGAGAGGGGGAGGTCGCGTTTTATGCATCAAAGACTGATATAAACCATGTTTCGATATAAACTTGCATTCAAATATTTAAATTGGAGAACATGTTGTCTGCAATCCACACATGAATGGATATATGCGTATATCAAACAAGTTCATTAATTTGACTTTCAACATGTTCATGGAGTACTATAATACTGTACAACATGCTACTCGATTGAGGTGTTAAATTTTGGATTTAGTTCACTATTTTGACCAACTGAACGAGCTATTTCATTGAATCGAGATATTTCATTTTGGGTTTGGTTCGCGTTTTTGAGTGGGTGAACTATTTGTCATATAGTAAATCGCTAGCAACGAGCATGTAAAAACACATTACTCCCGAGCATCATCTCTCCATCTAAAAAAGAAGTGGCAAGCTAATATTTCAAAATTTGATCCGAATCGACTTGGTAAGGTAGAGGTGGATGCTCGTTCTCCCAAAATTTGAACGAACCATTAAACATCCTCTCTGCTCGGTGGAATTCGCTCGAGCAAATAAATGGGAGATGCGAAATTACCGTCCTATGTGGGACATGCATCAATTGGCCCGTTGTACATCGAGGGTAGGTTCGTAACTTCATCCAACCGCGCCTTCTCCTTAGCCGAAATGACATGTGCCGAATAATTCATAAACCATGGTCGGCAAAACACGCTCTCCTTGCCCGAAATAGCTCGCGCCCACTATTTCAAAACACACTCTCCTCACCCGAAATCGCTCGTGCCCACTATAGTTCAAAACACGCCCTCCTCGCCCGAAATCGCTCTCGCCCACTATTTGGGGAGAAGCAAAGTTACTCTACTATCCCCGACCCTTAGTACACAGACCCAAGCCGAGAAGCCTATAGGCAAGGGTAGAACTGTAACTCCACCTCACATTTCAGACAAATGCGACCGTAAGATATGGTTCCACTCCCCTCCCAATTCCCCCCCCCCGCCCGCCCCCATTCATACCTCGTGGGCGCCAAATCACCTTCTCCTCGGGAAGCTCCCTTCTCCCGAGCCGCGAAACCTCAGCCCCACCTCCATGGCGCCCCCACCGCACCAATTTCACAGCCGCCCTCCTTCCTAATGCCGGAGATGCTGTCCATTTGCCGTCGTGCACTGGGCCGTGTGCCTCTTACTCCGTGCTGCTGGTGCTGCCTCGACGACGGCCGCGTGAACAGTACCGGAGCCGATTCACCCCCACCGTTGTTCATGGCGCCGGAGTGGCTCCAACTTTGGATCCATCCAGAGTCCTGGCGCTGCTTCGGCGTAGCCGTTGACCGTAGCGACATTGCTCTTTTCCTGCCGCCGATCGCCACCGCAACCGCGCCGGCCTCACCGACTCGGCAGCTGGACCTGCCTACTTCACCATGCCGCCAGATAGGTCGCACCCTCATCTCAAATCACTTTATTTAGGCGTCAGTTGTCTGAATTTTTATTCTGGGCCAATCAATTTGCAATGGGAAGCAGCACCCCTCGAGGCGGCGGAGCTCCTAGGTTGCCGGCTGGCTGGTGTCTAACATAAGGGTGCGGGGCCGCAAGTTCGCCGCGGAAGCAGCACTTAGATGGCTATCTTTTAGAGTTGCGTGGGTTGAAGGTACTGCCGCCACCGGATCTGGATGACGGGGAGTCTTTGTGGATTGGCCCGGGGGTGGCACAACCACGGCAGTGCGGTGGGGCGGGCAGCGGGGTTTTGGCCGGGGCCACGGACGGCGGAGGCAAGCTGCTCTGCCGTTGGTCACTGGCTCTTCGGGGAAGATTCCGAACAGTGTCAGTCAGGAGGCACAAGACGGCCAGCCATTCGGCGTAGATTGGACAGTATCAAAATAAAATAAAATCATGTGACCCCAATTTAGTCTTCAGTCAACAGACGTGTGACCACTCTCGTACCTTGTTGTTGATCTCTTAGTGTATTTCTTCAGATCAAAGAGATATGTCATTCTTAACATTATGCGTTATCTGCATCTTCAGACACACCATCTTCTGACTCACCGCAGCTGCTCCAACAAGGGAAGCATACACCAGAACGGAGCTATAGTCCCCACTCAAGAGTTCCCTGCATCGAATGCGCGTGCCCGACATGCACAGCCACAACAACTGCAGGGCCATCGACAAGTCAGCACATGATGCTCACTCCTATGGATGGCAGCCCGATAGGTTGTACCCTCATCTTACTTGTTGCAACATTTATGGCTTTGTTATTCATCTAAGCATGGAAAATAGATCATCACATTTCATTGTATATTCATGCTGATCTCTTACGGGTCTTGTTCAGGAGTTAACGATGTTCCATAGTTCAGCTAAGATACTTGTTCTTTAGGTAACACTGTTCCATAGTTATCATCCATCAGCCAATGCTATCCCACAGGCTGGTGATTATAGTATTATACCACTTCTAGTATTTCCTATGTTGCTCTTTAATACTTTTCTGTGCCATCTAGTTAATCTCGAGTACAAACGATACATATTATGTAGCTTTCATCTATGTTCTCCCTTTAGTTTATGAGACCTGTTGCTGCTAGTTAACCCCGGTCCTACTATTTATGTCGTCTCCTACAGGCACTCGTTACATAAATCTAACTACTAGTTGTCTTCCATGCATGTCAGATATAATTGCACGCACTGATATATCCACAAGAACCTCACGGAGCAATGTAAAGGCCAATAAACTTGATGTCAATGATACCCAATATGATGGAACATGTAAAGGCAGTTCTTCAGAAGACTTGTAGAAAGATGATGAATCCTCTTCACCCCACAAGGTCCTTGCTCTAACTTGGCCTGTGATATGGGTACAACATGCATATAATGTCCTGGAGTGTATCTACTTTGTTGCAATGCCATGTGCTTAGCATGCTGATCATGCATGTAAATATGTCATGCCTTCCTGTTTTTTAGTACCTATTCCATTCATGATAACATGTTTTCAAATTCAAGTACTGTCATTCTACTCTATCGCAATGCCATCTGCTTAATTTGGACATCATGCTTCTGAATATCTTATGCATTGTTATTCATCAGTATGTACTTCATGTGTGTACCATACCATGTTTTTTTACATTGAAGTGTTGTTCTAGTGCTTTGTTACAATGCCATCTTATTTTCCCAATCATACACGTGTATGTTGCCTTGTTATTTCTGTACGTATTCCGCTAGCATACAATTTTACATTCAACTAGTTTTTTTGCTGTGTTGTCCTGTCGTATCCCTAGCTCTTACACCATACTCCCTCCGTCCGGATTACATGTTGCCGAAATTGATAAAAATGGATGTATCTAGAACTGAAATACGCCTAGACCCATCCATTTTTTTCCGGATGGAGGGAATACATGTTAATATGTCATGCCTTTCTATTCCTCAGTACCTATTCCATCTCTCTGTTGCCGCATGTTTTATAATTAAAGCACCATTCTTCTATACAAGGCATGCAAGGGGAAGACGACTATGTTAGAATCTGAAGGGTTACAAACAAGGCCTTTGCAAAAGATCCAAACACCAGGAGATAATAAACCAACTCCAGTTTTTATAGATATTGCTCTAGCACAGAGAAACCCAACTCCTACTGATAATAAGCAGATTCCAGTGGCCAAAGAACTAGTCCGCTCCAGTCCAGCAAAAATATGTCAACTCAATTCTAAGAAGCGTGTGTGTATCCTTGCATCATGAAATTTTATAGCATGCTGATCATATTTTCTACATGTTTCTTACCCATCTCTCTTTTAGAAAATAAGCTTAATAGATAGAAGATTTTCTGCAATGGTATTGTTTATGAGGAAAGATTCTTGCAGGAATTCTCTGTGCTCCAATGTAGATGTAAGTACCTGTTGTATATGACTATATTTTTACATCAGCATGTATTTTGTTAATCGGCATGAATCCAACCTTTATCTGATCTAAATATAGTTGTAGCAAAATGTATGATTAAAGGCCACAATGTTGATTTTTGCAAGGAAAACTGCCTGGTAGTTTTGCATCCTGAGCTGCATGAGTGTACTATCTCATATCAGTGGGTTTGAATACTTTGGTTCTGCAGTGGGTTTTTCAGTGTTTTTTTACTGTGTTGTCCCGTTGTATCCCTAGCTCTTACATCATACTCCCTCCGTCCGGATTAAATGTCGCAGAAATGGATAAAACTAGATGTATCTAGAACTGAAATACGCCTAGACCCATCCATTTATTTCTGGATGGAGTGAATACATGTCAATATGTCATGCCTTTCTATTCTTCAGTACCTATTCCATCTCTGTTGTAGCATGTTTTACAACTAAATCACCCTTCTTCTATATAAGGCATGCAAGGGGAAGACGGCTATGTTAGAATCTGAAGGGTTACAAACCAGGTCTTTGCAAAAGATCCAAGCGCCAGGAGATAATAAACTAACTCCATTTTTCATAGATACTGCTTCAGCACAGAGAAACCCAACTCCCACTGATAATAAGCAGATTCCAGTGGCCAAAGAACTAGACCACTCCGGTCCAGCAAAAGAATGTCAACTCCATTCTAAGAAGCGTGTGCGTATCCTCGCATCATGAAATTTTATAGCATTCTGATCATATTTTCTACATGTTTCTTACCCGTCTCTGTTTTAGAAAATAAGGTTAAACGATACAAGACTTCCTCCATTGGGATCACCTTCGAGGAAAATATCTTGCGGGAATTCTCTGTGCTCCAATGCTGATGTAAGTACTTGTTGTATATCACTATATTTTTACATCGGCATGTATTTTGTTAATCGGCGTGAATCTAACCTTTATCTGATCTAAAATTAGTTGTAGCAAAATGTTAAAGGCGCCAATGTTGATTTTTGTAAGGAAAACTGCCTGGTAGTTTTGCGTACTGAGCTGCATGAATGTGCTATCTCATATCACGCACATTACTGAATTGTAGTGCTTCTCTGGTTGCCCATTCATTCATTGTGTCAATGTTGCTTTCGTATTACCTTACCTGGCTGATGATAGCTGTGCCATATTGTGTTAATTTGGTGTAGGCTAGTTGCCAAAATGTTCGTTGTGTCAATGTTGCTTTCCTATTATCTGACTTGGCCAATGATAGCAATGCTTGTGTGTTAATTTTGTGCAGGCTGCTGAAGATAAGAAGACAAACTCTAAAAATAGCAAGACAGCCCCATTGTTTCTTTCCAGTAAATCTAGGCCAGGTAATATGGCAATAACTCATGATTAATCTGTTTGGTTCCCGTCCTAATTTACGTTATGATGCAGTGGTCAAGACACTCTCCACTATCCATAATACAAGCCTGCCAAAATCACCATCTGAATCTGTTCAGTATCCTCTGTCTCGAATGCAACGGAATAAATGTATGTTTGTGAACCAATTAATGACCGAAGCAATGATGGAAATGGTGGATGAATCAGAGGTGCAGAGTCGTGCGACACAACAACTGATCAATGTTTTCAGAGACAGTGTGGCAAAGCAGCAAGAACTTGCCCACATGCTTATGGGCGTCATCTGTGCTGATATTGCAGATTGTGATGTTGTAGATGGTTAGGTTCTGCTCATTTATTTGCACTGGCATCAATCTTTGTATGCCCAGTGGATGTAATTTCCTGTAATATATTTTGGATGTGCAACGTTATTCCCTGTATGTCGTACCTTTGCTCGTCGTAATGGGCTCAAATTATCTAATTTGGCCTAAAGACATGAACGAACTTTAGTGGGCCCATTGAGTTAATAGGCCGTTACTAGGCCGAAAGTTAATGGTCGGCCCTCTTACCTCCCGGGTCATTAACAGGCCGACATCGAAGAGGGCAACAGGTGGCCCCAATTTATTTCATGGGCCATTAACAGGCCGTTACTAAGTTTGGGCTACATATGGGCCAACTATACTGTAGGCCTTTAGCAGGCCGAAGGAGACAGTGGGCTTGTATTGGACCATGAAGAGCATGGGCCGCTAAGAGGCCGAAAGTCAGGTTGCATTGTAAACGGCCCAACTGTGTTGTGGGCCTTTAGCAGGCCGAAAGAGAAACCGGGCTGGTATTGGACCATGAAGGGCATGGGCCGTTAAGAGGCCAAAACTAAGGTCCGACTACAAACGGCCCAACTCATTTATGGTCCGTTAACAGGCCGAAAGGCACACAGGAACGAGAATTGTCCCAACACTTAAATGGGTCGCTAAAAGTCCAAAACTCAGGTTCGACTACAATTGGCCCAACTGATTTATGGGCCGTCAACAGGCTAAAAGTGACACCGGGCCAGAAATTGGCCCAACACTTAAATGGGCCACTAAAAGGCCGAAACTGAGGTCCGACTACAAATGGCCCATCAGATTTATGGGCCGTCAATAGGCTGAAAGACACACCGGGCCAGAAATTAGCCCAACATTTAAATGGGTTGCTAAAAGGCCGAAAGATGTACATCCTGAAAATTGGCCCATCCATTAAATGGGCCGTTAACAGGCCGAAATCTCATCGGGCCGATATTGAGCCTAAGTATGTAGCGGGCTGTTAACGGGCTCAAACTGACAATGGGCTGCAATGGTGTCAAATCTTTAACGGGCCGAATTGGCACATCTCGTATGGGCCATGGGCTTAAATGGACCTGACACAAGTAGGCCTTATATGGGCCGGCCTGCTAATTTTTACTGGGCCGGCCTTTTTCACCGGAATGGGCCACTGTTGGGCCGTGCCACGTGTCGACATATCATAGGCGCCTATCTGACCCACTAACGAGCTGACACGTGTTTCGTCCGGCCAATAAGAATTTTACACGTGGATATTTCCCATTGGTCGGGGCTGTTAACGGGTTATCGGATCCAAAACCCGACCCAATAGCTTAACGGCGTTCCGTTACGGTGGATGACACGTGTTGTCGGTCACCCTTGACGAAAGCTCTTCTGTGACGTGCGATTTATCGTCATGGAAGTGGACACTTCCGTGATGATAATTTTGGTAATGTCATGGAACACTTCTACAACAGCACATGTATGACTATCTTGATTCTGTCATAAATTTGTCATGAATGTACATGCATGAGTAAAAAAGCGACCTACTATGACAAACACGTATCATCACGGAAGTGTATTTTTTTTGTAGTGTATGTGACTTTACCAATACCAACAATAATGATTTCCTTAGCACTCCGATTGCTCCTCTTACCGATACTAAATCTTGTGAAATCAATGCTGCTTTGTTGAATCTTGTCATGAAAGATCAATTTTCCGGCCTTCCTAGTGAAGATGCCGCTACTCATCTAAATAGCTTCGTTGATTTGTGTGATATGCAAAAGAAGAAAGATGTCGATAATGATATTGTTAAATTGAAGCTATTTCCTTTTTCGCTTAGAGATCGTGCTAAAGCTTGGTTTTCATCTTTGCCTAAAAATAGTATTGATTCTTGGAATAAGTGCAAAGACGCTTTTATCTCTAAGTATTTTCCTCCCGCTTAGATCATCTCTCTTAGAAACGATATTATGAATTTTAAGAAACTTGAGCATGAACATGTTGCACAAGCTTGGGAGAGGATGAAATTAATGATATGCAATTGCCCTACTCATGGTTTGAATTTATGGATGATTATACAAAAATTTTATGCCGGATTGAATTTTTCTTCTAGAAATCTTTTAGATTCGGCCGCGGGAGGCACTTTTATGGAAATCACTTTAGGAGAAGCTACTAAACTCCTAGATAATATTATGGTTAATTATTCTCAATGGCACACTGAAAGATCTACTAATAAATAAGTGCATACGATAGAAGAAATTAATGTTTTGAATGGAAAGATGGATGAACTTATGAAATTATTTGCTACTAAGAGTGTTTCTTCTGATCCTAATGATATGCCTTTGTCTACTTTGATTGAGAATAATAACGAATCTATGGATGTGAATTTTGTTGGTAGGAATATTTTTGGTGACAACGCGTATAGAGGAAACTTTAATCCTAGGCCTTATCCTAGTAATTTCTCTAATAATTATAGTAATTCCTACAACAACTCTTATGGAAATTTTAATAAGATGCCCTCTGAATTTGAGACTAGTGTTAAAGAGTTTATGAATTCACAAAAGAATTTCAATGCTTTGCTTGAAGAGAAATTTCTTAAAGTTGATGAATTGTCTAGGAACGTTGATAGAATTTCTCTTGATGTTGATTCCTTAAAACTTAGATCTATTCCTCCTAAGCCTGATATCAGTGAGTCTCTCAAAGCCATGAGAATTTCCATTGATGAGTGAAAAGAAAGAACCGCTAGGATGCGTGCTAAGAAAGATTGCTTTATGAAAGCGTGTTCATAAAATTTCTATGAAAATAAAGATGAAGATCTAAAAGTTATTGATGTGTCCCCTATTAAATCTTTGTTTTGCAATAAGAATCTTGATAATGATGGGACTGAATATCATCCACCTTTACCTAGAAGGCGTTCCAAAAATTCGAAGTTTTTAGATCTTGATGCTAAAAGTGATAAAAGTGGGATTGAAGAAATCAAAACCCTAGATGTTGATAAACCCACTATTTTGGATTTCAAGGAATTTAATTATGACAATTGCTCTTTGATAGATTGTATTTCCTTGTTGCAATCCATGCTAAATTCTCCTCATGCTTATAGTCAAAATAAATCCTTTACCAAACATGTTGTTGATGCTTTGATGCAATCTTATGAAGAAAAGCTTGAGTTGGAAGTTTCTATCCCTAGAAAACTTTATGAAGAGTGGGAACCTACTATTAAAATTAAGATTAAGGATCATGAGTTCTATACTTTGTGTGATTTGGGTGCTGGTGTTTCCACTATTCCCAAAACTTTGTGCGATTTGTTAGGTTTCCATGATTTTGATGATTGCTCTTTAAACTTGCACCTTGCGGATTCCACTACTAAGAAACCTATGGGAAGAATTGATGATGTTCTTATTGTTGCAAATAGGAACTATGTGCCCGTAGATTTTATCGTTCTTGATATAGATTGCAATCCTTTATGTCCTATTATTCTTGGTAGACCTTTCCTTAGAACGATTGGTGCAATTATTGATATGAAGGAAGGGAATATTATATTCCAATTTCCTTTAAAGAAGGGAATGGAACACTTCCCTAGGAAGAAAATAAAATTACCATATGAATCTATCATGAGAGACACTTATGGATTGCCTACCAAAGATGGCAATACCTAGATCTATCCTTGCTATTATGCCTAGCTAGAGGCGTTAAACGATAGCGCTTGTTGGGAGGCAACCCAATTTTATTTTTAGTTTTTTGCTTTTTTCTTCTATTTAGGAATAAATCTTTGTTCTAGTCTCTAGTTAGATGTGTTTTTATGTTTTAATTAGTGTTTCTGCCAAGTTAAACCTATAGGATCTTCTTGGATGGTAGTTATTTGATCTTGCAGAAATTTCCAGAAACTTTCTGTTCACGAAAATAATTGTTAAAAATCACCAGAACGTGATAAAATATTGATTCCAATTGCTGCTGATCAATAAAATTTTTTCTAGGTCGTACTATTTTGTCTGATGTTTTGGAGTTCCAGAAGTTTGTGTTAGTTACAGATTACTACAGACTGTTCTGTTTTTGACAGATTCTATTTTTCGTGTGTTGTTTGCTTATTTTGATGAATCTATGGCTAGTAAAATAGTTTATAAACCATAGAAAAGTTGTAATACAGTAGGTTTAACACCAATATAAATAAGTAATGAGTTCATTACAGTACCTTGAAGTGGTCTTTTATTTTCTTTCGCTAATGGAGCTAACGAGATTTTCTGTTAAGTTTTGTGTTGTGAAGTTTTCAAGTTTTGGGTGAAAGATTTGATGGATTATGGAACAAGGAGTGGCAAGAGCCTAAGCTTGGGGATTCCCATGGCACCCCCAAGATAATCTAAGGAAACCATAAAGCCAAAGCTTGGGGATGCCCCGGAAGGCATCCCCTCTTTCCTCTACTTCCATCGGTAACTTTACTTGGAGCTATATTTTTATTCACCACATGATATGTGTTTTTCTTGGAGTGTCTTGTATGATTTGAGTCTTTGATTTTTATTTTACCACAATCATCCTTGCTGTACATACCTTTTGAGAGAGACACACATGATTCGGAAATTATTAGAATACTCTATGTGCTTCACTTATATCTTTTGAGTTATATAGTTTTGCTCTAGTACTTCACTTATATCTTTTAGAGCACGATGGTGGATTTGTTTTATAGAAACTATTGATCTCTCATGCTTCACTTAGATTATTTTGAGAGTCTTAAATAGCATGGTAATTTGCTTAAATAATCCTAATATGGTAGGTATTCAAGATTAGTAAAAACTTTCTTATGAGTGTTTTGAATATTAAGAGAAGTTTGATGCTTGATGATTGTTTTGAGACATGGAGGTAATAATATCAAAGTCGTGCTAGTTGAGTAGTTGGGAATTTGAGAAATGCTTGTGTTGAAGTTTGCAAGTCCCGTAGCATGCACGTATGGTAAACATTGTGTAACAAATTTGAAACATGAATGTTCTTCGATTGTCTTCCTTATGAGTGGCGGTCGGGGACGAGCGATGGTCTTTTCCTACCAATCTATCCCCCTAGGAGCATGCGCGTAGTGCTTGGTTTTTGATGAATTGCATATTTTTTCAATAAGAATATGAGTTCTTTATGACTAATGTTGAGTCCATGGATTATACGCACTCTCACCCTTCCATCATTGCTAGCCTCTTCGGTACCGTACATTGCCCTTTCTCACATTGAGAGTTGGTGCAAACTTCGCCGGTGCATCCAAACCCCGTGATACGATACGCTCTTTCACACATGAACCTCCTTATATCTTCCTCAAAACAGCCACCATACCTACCTATTATGGCATTTCCATAGCCATTCCGAGATATATTGCCATGCAACTTTCCACCATTCCGTTTATCATGACACGTTCATCATTGTCATATTGCTTAGCATGATCATGTAGTTGACATAGTATTTGAGGCAAAGCCACCATTCATAATTCTTTCATACATGTCACTCTTGGTTCATTGCATATCCCGGTACACCGCCGGAGGCATTCATATAGAGTCATACTTTGTTCTAGTATCGAGTTGTAATCATTGAGTTGTAAATAAATAGAAGTGTGATGATCATCATTTTCTAGAGCATTGTCCCAAGTGAGTAATAAAAAAAGAAAAGAAAGGCCATAAAAAAGAGAAGGCCCAAAAAAATGAGAGAAAAAGAGAGAAGGGACAATGCTACTATCCTTTACCGCACTTGTGCTTCAAAGTAGCACCATAATCTTCATGATAGAGAGTCTCTTGTTTTGTCACTTTCATATACTCGTGGGAATTTTTCATTATAGAACTTGGCTTTTATATTCCAACAATGGGCCTCCTAAAGTGCCCTAGGTCTTCGTGAGCAAGCAAGTTGGATGCACACCCACTTAGTTTCTTTTGTTGAGCTTTCATACATTTATAGCTCTAGTGCATCCGTTGCATGGCAATCCCTACTCCTTGCATTAACATCAATCGATGGGCATCTCCATAGCTCATTGATTAGCCTCGTGGATGTGAGACTTTCTCCTTTTTGTCTTCTCCACATAACCCCATCATCATATTCTATTCCACCCATAGTGTTATGTCCATGGCTCGCGCTCATGTATTGCGTGAAAGTTTATAGGTTTGAGATTACTAAAGTATGAAACAATTGCTTGGCTTGTCATCGGGGTTGTGCATGATGAGAGCATTCTTGCGTGACGAAAATGGAGCATGACTAAATTATATGATTTTGTAGGGATGAACTTTCTTTGGCCATGTTATTTTGAGAGGACATAATTTCTTAGTTAGTATGCTTGAAGTATTATCATTTTTATGTCAATATGAACTTTTATCTTGAAGCTTTCGAATCTGAATATTCATACCACAATTAAGAAGAATTACATTGAAATTATGCCAAGTAGCACTCCGCATCAAAAATTTTGTTTTTATCATTTACCTACTCAAGGACGAGCAGGAATTAAGCTTGGGGATGCATGATACGTCTCCAACGTATCTATAATTTTTTATTGCTCCACGCTATATTATCTTCTATTTTGGACATTATTGGGCTTTATTATCCACTTTTATATTATTTTTGGGACTAACCTATTAACCAGAGGCCCAACCCAGAATTGTTGTTTTTTGCCTATTTCAGAGTTTCGCAGAAAAAGAATATCAAATGGAGTCCAAACGGAATGAAACCTTAGGGAAAGTGATTTTTGGAGCGAACAAGATCCAGGAGACTTTGACCCTACGTAAGAGAAGCTTCCAGGAGGCCACGAGGTAGGGGGCGCGCCTACCCCCCAGGGCGCACCCTCCACCCTCGTGGGCCCCCTGTTGCTCCACCGACGTACTTCTTCCTCCTATATATACCTACATACCCCCAAACGATCAGATACGGAGCCAAAAACCTAATTCCACCGCCGCAACCTTCTATACCCATGAGATCCCATCTTGGGGCCAGTTCCGGAGCTCCACCGGAAGGGGAATCGATCACGGAGGGCTTCTACATCAACACCATAGCCTCTCCGGTGAAGTGTGAGTAGTTTACCTCAGACCTTCGGGTCCATAGTTGTTAGCTAGATGGCTTCTTCTCAATTTTTGGATCTCAATACAATGTTCTCCCCCTCTTTCATTGAGATCTATTCGATGTAATCTTCTTTTTGCGGTGTGTTTGTTCAGACCGATGAATTGTGGGTTTATGATCAAGTTTATCTATGAACAATATTTGAATCTTCTCCGAATTCTTTTATCTATGATTGGTTATCTTTGCAAGTCTCTTCGAATTATCAGTTTGGTTTGGCCTACTAGATTGATCTTTCTTGCAATGGGAGAAGTGCTTAGCTTTGGGTTCAATCTTGCGGTGTCCTTTCCCAGTGACAGTAGGGGCAGCAAAGCACGTATTGTATTGTTGCCATCGAGGATAACAAGATGGGGTTTTTGTCATATTGCATGAATTTATCCCTCTACGTCATGTCATCTTGCTTAAGGCGTCACTCTGTTTTTATGAACTTAATACTCTAGATGCATGCCGGATAGCGGTCGATGAGTGGAGTAATAGTAGTAGATGCAGGCAGGAGTCGGTCTACTTGTCTCGGACGTGATGCCTATATACATGATCATACCTAGATATTCTCATAACTATGCTCAATTTTGTCAATTGCTCAACAGTAATTTGTTCACCCACTGTAAAATACTTATGCTCTTGAGAGAAGCCACTAGTGGAACCTATGGCCCCCGGGTCTATCTTCATCATATTAATCTTCCAACACTTAGTTATTTCCTTTGCTTTTTTACTTTGCTTTTATTTTACTTGGCATCTTTATCACAAAAATACCAAAAATATTATCCTATCATATCTATCAGATCTCACTGTTGTAAGTGACCGTGAAGGGATTGACAACCCCTTATCGCGTTGGTTGCGAGGATTTATTTGTTTTGTGTAGGTGCGAGGGACTCGCACGTAGCCTCCTACTGGATTGATACCTTGGTTCTCAAAAACTGAGGGAAATACTTACGCTACTTTGCTACATCACCCTTTCCTCTTCAAGGGAAAACTAACGCAGTGCTCAAGAGGTAGTAGCGGCTCCCGAGGCCAAAGCTCCGAAGGCCTCGAGGGGTCGCGGTCAGACTGTGCTTGATTGCTCTCCTCATCTCGGTGCCCCTGAAGCTGTCCCTTCGAGCGCTTCCCCGGCTGCGCCCCGTGCCGGCTGCCACGTCCAGCGATTTGGTTGGCTTTGCATGGACTTCGAGGAGCTCCGCAAGAGGAAAGGATCCCCGAGCAGCAGTGGTATCTTCGGGCCGTTGAAGCGGAGGAAGTACATCACCATCAACGAGTAAGTACTGTATCTTTGTCGTTTCTTGAGTGCTGCTTCCCTTCCTGACGTTAGCTCTTCAGGGTCCCTTCCGCCAAGGCCGATGTGTCTCCCGAGAAGCAACCTCCTCTTTCCTCGACTCCCCCGCTGGCCTTGAGCGCCCCGAGCCTGCATGCCATCCCTGGAGCAGGGTCGGTTGGAGAGGCGCGCTTGCCTCCATGGCGCTTTGAGTCCACACCCTCGTTGTCCCTCCTTCGCGGCCTTGCTTGGGGCTCAGCAAGCTTGTTGAGGGCCCCTCCTTTAGACATGGACGGTAACTGGGCGGCTCCGGCCTTTGGCTCCTCCTCGAGCAGCGGGCCTCAATTTGTTCGGGCCCCTCGCGAGGCCTGGCTGGCGTCTGGGGCAACGCCAGCCCCCAGCCCCCTGCCGAGAGGGGGTGCGCCACCTCGGGCCTTAACCGCAGCCCCCGTGGTGGAGGACAAGATGGGCCGTGTGCTTGAGTTTGAGCACAAATAGAGCGTCGTTCACCATGAGCTCTTCCAGGAGGCGATGGGCGCGATGAACCGGCTTGGTGGGGAACTCGCGGACGTCGATGTGCGCCTCAGGGCTGAGGGTCTTCGGCTGGTGGAGGAATGGCATAAGCTGGAGGTGGATATCAACCTTGGTCGCCATCAGTACGATCTCGACAATGCAAAGGCGGAGGCGTCCCTTGAGGTTTCTCGTGAAGCTTGCTCCCGAGCTTTGGAGGAGGCTCGCGAGGCTGACCGTCACCACGAGACTATGAAGAAGCGTGCATGGGAGCTCCAGGCCTAGAGTGCGTCCATGGAGCAGCAGGTGGAGGCGCGCAAAGCCGCCCTTGCATCGATGAGGGGGGCACCCGCCAAGGAGGAAGAGATCTGGAAGCTCGAGGAAGCGCAGGCGCTGGAAGCCGTGGAACGCAGCCTCGAGCTTGAGCGATTGGAGACGAGGGAGTGCCAAGTCGCCCAAGCGGAGGACACCGTCGATGCGCACGAGGCTAGGGCCCAGGAGGAGGTTGATCGCCGGGTAGCCGAGGCTCGCACAGATCTTGAGGGTACGCATGACCTGAAGTTGAAGCTTGTAGAGACGGAGTCTGTGGGTAGGGGTAGGGTTGCTACCCTTAGGCCCAGGCTAGCTGAGGCGGAGAGGTGCGAGGAGGCCACGACAGCAGCCCTGGTCACGGCGCAGGCGGAACTGGCCTCTGCCCGCGCCGAGTTGCTCTCTCTTCAGAAGCGGGTTGCCGACGCTAAGTCCGTTGCGCAGCAAAACAGGGAGGAAGTGCTGCAGCGGTGGACATTGGAGCGCATACATGCTCCCATGCTTCAGGACCTTCGGAACAGGGCCAATACTGCCCTGGGCCATATCTGTGATGAGAACGCCCCTCACCCCCAAGTGAACGACTACGCCAGCCACCTTCGCTTCTTCACCGATGTGGTGAGGTGCTTGGAGACTCGATCCGATAGAGCTCGCCAGCTTGTGGAGGAGAGGAGCCATGGCCTGCTTGAGCACCAGTTCTCCCACGTGTTCAGCTATCTCCTGAACACCTATCCCAACTTCGACTTCGATGCCGCCATCGCCTCCGTACCCCAGGCCATCCGAGGCAACCTGGCGCGGTGGGTGAAGGACAACGTGGAGGCGTTGGTCCAGGCCTTCGCTTCTGAGGACGACGGGGTGGTAGTCACGATGGACGAAGCCGACGTGGTAGACGATGGTGATGGTGGCACCGGAGAAGGTGATGGCGATGCTAGCGACAGCGACGCCAGTGGTGCATCTGAAGATGACCCGGGGGACATGGCGAGCGATATATCCGGCTGATCCCATGTTTCCTTGTTGTTTACGCTGTATGCAAGAACTCGGGCGTGGCCCTGAAAAACTGTAAGAGCCCCTCATGTAAGCAAATCGCAGTCTTTATTCTCCTATTCCTAAATTGAGTATGCGTCTGCGCAAAACCATAAGTTCGGAGGCGAGTTTTCCATCGTGGCTTACCTTAGTGACTGCAAGTCCCGAGCTGGGTCGTGAGGTGGCGAGCTTCTGGGATTCCTGAGGAGCCTGCCGACACATCCGAGGGGGCCTCGTGAGAGGCAAGCACCAGTTGCAGCGTTGGTGCGCATGCGGCGCGTGTGTGGCACACCCAGCCCAGCTTGCGAGGGGCTCCTGAGGAGGGGGCAATGAGCATGAGCTCCAAATAAGGCGAGAACCGGATAGCAAGAAATCGCTCGAACGAGAAAAGGCACCCCCCGCGCGCGTCAATGAAAATTCAACTTCAACTTAAATGCAAATCCAGAAGGCAAGGCTACAGAAAAGGGATTCAAAGCAAATGGCTGCGTCCGGAACCTAGTCTAGTCTTCTTGTCTTCAAGGCTTCTCACCAGCGTGGAGCTAAGTGCTGCCACTAGGATGTGGGAGGGAGCCCCCGAGGCCCGAGGGCGGCACTCCTGAGACTCCGGGCATGTACAGCCCCACTTGTTATTACGTGAGAGTGTCATGGGCAGCTAGCTTCACATGCGTGAGCCTTACTTCATATCGCCAGATGAGGGCCCCACCTTGCGCCACCCTCGACCACCATTGGGAGCGACCGGTAACAAGGACAACACCAAGGGGCAAAGGGGACGCCAGCGGCGCCCTTGGCGACCACGAGTCCTCTTCCGGGGGTAGGCTTTTCAGCACCTCCCCGGCAGAGGGCCTACCTCCTGGGGACACCTTGCTCCGTGCGGCACGGGGAGGGATTCGGCTCCTGACCCCTATCCTACAGCCCCCAGTGCGCTCCCCCTAGCGGAAGGGAGGCCGCCGAGCTGGGGCTGCTAGCCGCTATGGTACCCTGTAACTGTCGTGGCTTGTGTGGACTCTGCGGTCCCCAGGCAGCTCCTGGACGTCCTCAGCTTCTAGCGCTTCCTCCTCCCACCCTAGCCCAGAGAACGAGCTAGGGTCGTCCTCTGGCGCGTACTCATGGTCCATCATGCGGGGCACGTAGGCTTCCGGGGTCGCCACCCCGAAAACCTTGCCGTAATGCCCCACGCTCCATGTTGCTCGGCCCAGCGTGCCGCCCTGGGGATGATAGGGCGGCACCCACCAGGGCCGTGAGCATGGCTCGTACTCGCGCTTGTTAGAGGTGGTGTAGGTGCGATTGAGCGCCTTGCACCGCCGCTTGCGCCTATGTCGATGAAGCCTCC
>NC_041384.1:597685773-597727189 GCF_002162155.2 Triticum dicoccoides
GTGCGACCCGGCATGGGGCAGAAGCATGGAGCAAAAGGGGGGCGCCCCGGTGACCGTGGCGTCCAGCAGCGCATCCCTGCCGCTCTCCATCAGTCGGCATCATAGCAGCTCCCGTGCCACCGTGAGCGTGGCCCTCATGTTGGCTTGCCCCCGTCGGGTGTGCGGCGCCACGCCTGCGGCGTGGCTTGAGGCCCTTACGGCCGCCCGTACTTGTCGTGGGGTAAGGGCGGTCGGAGCGTGGACGCGTCGCCCGCGCCCCGCAGTGTTTGGCGGTGCGCGAGCTGCCTGAGGCGTAGGGTTGAGGTCTTCTTGGGCAAGCGGCGCTGCCCATGCCGGCCAAGATGCCCAATGGTCGGCGCTGGTCCTTGGGTCGCCGGATATTGGAGTGGCCGAGTTATTGGAGGGCCAACAAGCGGATCGGCTGGTGGAAGAAGAGCTCCGGCGCACCCCTACCTTGAGCGCCAAATGTCATAATTCGGGTTTCGGCAAAACCCTCAAGGTTCGAACACTGGGGTGCGCACGAAGATCTCCTCCTACCGATCCACGTCCTAACTTTGCTAAGATCTCAAAGGCAAACTCGATGAGCTCACAACACAAGGGACACAAGATTTATACTGGTTCTAACCACCGTTGTGGTGTAATACCCTACTCCAGTGTGGTGGTGGTGGATTGCCTCTTAGGCTGATGATGAACAGTACAAGGGGAAGAATAGCCTCCTGTGGACGAGGTGTTCTTGTGCTTGTCAACTTGTGTGGGTGAGGATTACTCAAGATGAAATGCCCCCTACGGTGGTGGCTAATCCTATTTATATAGGCCCTGGTCCTCTCCCCAAATATTGAGCGGGAAGGGAGACAACAACGGCCAATTTGAAAGGGGACAGCTAGTACAGTTTATCCTGACTAAAGCAGTCTTCGCCTGCAAAAGGCTCTAGTGGTGACGCTGCCTTGGGCTCCATGGTGAACTCCGTCTTGCCGTCCCGCTGGTCTTGGTCTTGTTGCACTTATATGGAAACCTTTGCTTGATGCCTCGGTACTCTGCGCCTGCACTTGCGTCCTTAGCACCAAAGGGGAAACAAGGACACTACGCACTCTAGCGCCCACCTGGTCTCGATCGTCATGGCTCACGTCACGAGAACCTCGCGAGGTTTGCCTTGCCTTGATCTCTCCGCCCCTCATGAGCCAGCCTGGTGAGGCCGCTCCTGAGGAGGTCTTGCGTCGTCCGCCTCGCGACGCTTGGCCCCTCGCGAGGGTCTTGAATGCCTTGTTGATGAAGATGGCCGCACGAGCCAGCTCGCAGAGCCACGTCGTGGGCCGCAGGCAGGCAAGTCTGGGGACCCCCGTTCCCAGAATGTCGACAAAAATAATATACAAAACCAACATCACTTCAATAGAGTTCTAGAAAGGTTAGCCCTGCTCGGGAGCTACAGCGCAAGCAGCTGAGCAAGCTGATGAGACTATGCTTGTTGGACACTTATATCCTCCTCACTCTGAAAGATAAACAAGCAGACAGATGACAGGTTTTGCACATATAAGTAGCAGTGCAGACAATTCATCACATTTCTTACTAACGAATAAAGTGACACGGTTTAAAATAGCATTAACACAATATGGTATTGTTCAGGTTAAGACATGGCAGTAAATGACATTGTGAAGGAGTTGGCAGCTTCACGACACCACTGGATTACAGATCAAGAACTCATCAGTATCAATGGTTAGTGTGCTATCAATTTATCCCATTTCAGATTGGCAAATAAAGAGACGGTTTAAATAATAGTAGAATGATATGACATTGTTCATAGTTAAGACATTGCAGAATATGACATTGTGCCGTAGTGGGTAGGTTCACCACACCACTGGATTACGGATCAAGAATAGAAGCATACATGCAGTGCAAAACAAGATCACTTTCTCTGTATAGTTTAATTTACATGGTATGAAGAAGGAAGTTGGTTGTACAACTAAAAACTTAAATTGAGAAGGACAAACTTTTGTTTATGAACTACACAATAAACTTTAAACATGCAATTTGATGCAAACACCAAAAATAAACAGCTGTTGCGGTCATGCCTAACCAAATATACACAACAAAGTTTGAAGGCTTGAGAAGGACAAACTTACATTATTGGTGAAGATAGGCTCCATAAAGCCCTTATCCATGCTAATGGGGGGGGCAATTCAAGAAGTTTACCACAAAATCTTCTTCATAAGCATTGCCTTTATTCTACATTTTGTTAAGAGTAAATATAGATGTGATAATATATGAAAAAATGGAGAATATTTATGATAAGATGAAGAGTGATGCTACATAACCAAGTACCTATAAATGTAAGTACAGCGATAAACGCAAAAGGTACAGCCAAGAGCAATGCACAACTAAACTTCTTCAGTACCATCGGTGTTATCCAACCTTATGGTAAGAGTAAATATAGATCTTATGTGTAGAAAATGGAGGGCAAAGGAAAATAAGTTGCAGAGTGATGGTACATGAACAACTACCTGTCAATATAAGTACACTGATAAAGGACAGTAGGTACTTACAAGAACAATGCAGAGCTAAAAATTTTCATTGGCATTGGATATATTCTACACTAATGTAACCATTCATACAGATTAGATAATTTGGAGCGAACAATTGATAAGCAAGCTATCATGCATACTGCTGTCACATAATGAACCGGGTATGTATGCAAGTACAGTGATATAGGACAACAGGTACTAACAAGAGCAAAGCAGTGGGCAGCATATTTGCGATATCCTGTCGTTCTTTTCAAACCGGAATTCTTCTTCGAGCAGATTTCCTGCAAAAAAGATCCGCAAGGCACATGCGAAAAAGAAGAAGTTCAAATTTTCATGTGATTTCATAGATAGTACCTCATCCTGGGAATGAGGCCAGTGCATAACAAGGTTTTTTCATTCAATGTCTTCTAAATTTAGCACATGAGACTTCACCAAAAATTCCGTCATAGACTTGCCATCAAAGTGTGATTTCCTAAGGCAACATCGATATTGCTGTAATGCTTCCTTGAAAAGCACAAGCAAGCTTTGCTCGTCATGACTATCCAGATTGACCCTCGCCCACTTACACCAATGTAATGTAAATCATTAATGTGTTCAATAAGCAAAAAACAGGAAAATAACAACCATGAATAATAGCACTTACACGTAAGTTGGACAGGAAGATGTGAAATGATATTTGTCTTCACTATAATCTTCCCATGATGGGAATATATGCACGTAGTCCTTAACAACATTGAAGGCATTGTCTTTTAAACTGGGAATAACTGGAATGGGGTTCCAATCTGCAGGAATTGGCCGTCTCTGCAGATGGGATAGGTCTTCGGCCAGTGGACTTGCTGTACTTTTTGCTGGAGTGGGATTTTTCTGTGGTACGGCTGGTGCTATGGCAACTGAAATCAGTATACCTTTTGCTCGAGTGCAGGTCCTGTGTGGTGGGGCTAGTGGTGTGGCCAGTGAAGTATGGGTACAGTCTACTGGAGTCGGTCCTACGTTTTGTGTCACTGGTTGTACATCCAATATAAGTGGGGTGCGGTCTGATTTCTCCAGCACAACCACATTTTTCAAGGACTTTGCTGGTGCTCCTTTAGGTTCGGCAATCACCCTCTTCCTTTTTGATGTCTGATGCACAAGAACAACATTTGATTGAAAAAACATGGTATGATGACAGATGGAATATGTATTGATAATGGATGGGCATGGCATCTCAACATATATGATGAGTAAACTAAGCAGATGGCGGTACAACAAAGTAGAAGAAATGCAAGACAAATATGCAAGATACGCCAATCAATAAAACCTTGCCAAATTTGAACTGGCACCTTGATGGGTGAACAGGATAGGCCATCTGCCTTTGACTCCTCAAGGTTAGAATAGTCATTAGGATCATATTCTGAACAAGAATCAATAGGTGGGGAGCACATGAGTTTCATTGCATCCAGAATGGCACTCAATGCCTTGGTGCCAATTTTGTAAGTCATTGCAGTGTTTAGCTTCAAGAGTGGACTGCTGCTAGTGCGACACAAAGCAGCTACACAGATCATAGTGTAGATATAACGGGAAAACCGTAAGCATCAGAGTAAAATTAGCAAAGTGGAACTTGCTGGAATATATGTGCTAGTATTGCTAGTACGGCTAGAAAGGCTTCAGATACCAGCTCTCTTCAACTGAAGGTGCGGTACTGTTAATATCAGTGTAACTCTCAAAGGTGACACAGCTCCCCGCATTTCCTTGCTATTCTTATAGGATTCAAGTGGGCAGGCCACTACAAATCCTATTCCCATGTTTACAAAATCCTACGAATCAAAGAGGCCCGAAGAGTTCAAAGTGTCCATCACAACCGACCGTATAGACCTCTACACTGCAAATGTCCCTGCTCATCTTCACTACAAGGAAAATACTGTACTACTATCATATTCCCTCCATTCCAAAATATAAGTCTTGGTAGAGATTTCCACTATGGATCACATACAGATGTATCTAGATACATTTTAGAGTGTAGATTCACTCATTTTGTTCCATATGTAGTCCATGGTGGAATCTATACAAGGACTTGTATTTAGGAACGAAGAGAGTACTTATTAAATAAGAACGGAAGAGGAACATGCTAAAGAAGAGCACACAAATTTTGGATAATAAAATGTTCGTTGTGCAGTGCCCACACATGATGAACCAGAGCACATTAAGAAAGCAACTCCTTGTTGTCTCTCTATATGTGGTTCACGTGCTTTTCGAAAGTAAGTAGGAACATTAGCTGACCAATTTATTTTTATCTGTTTTAGTAATATCAGCATCATATCAGATTCGTACTTGAGCAACAAGTTTGGAATTATGAGTGGCCCATTGTTTAGCTTGATGGATTCAGGAGCAGTGCTAAGCAGGTACGATGATGGTACTGAATATAAAGGCATGTCTACATGCAAGTCGCGTGACTTTTGTCATTTGGCTCAGTCGACCATTTCAGGCTGTTGGATGAAGATCCAACGTCTCCTAACCCTTCTTCTTCCTCGTCTCTGATTCTTCCCATACAGAACACTACATGGGCCGCCGGTCGGACCACCGGCCCCCACCGCCTGTGTTCCTCCGCCACCGCCACCCCTGCCCCACCCGCGTCGAGTTTTCTTCGTTGGGCGAGGCCCCACCACCGCCCCGCACAACCACCATCCCCACCCGAGCCCCTTCGTTCGCACCGCTGAACTCCGGCGAGCTCTGAAAAATCGACTGACCCAATTTTGAAATTTAGACTACTGCTAGTGTGGAATATAAAAGGGGAAAACCATAAGCATTGGGAGTATAGTGTTGAGCGTGCCATGGCGGATCTGAAGGTGCAAACTAGACAAAGGCAACTTCGCAACCAATGTTTGCTTTCAACTAGCAAGTAAGTGATGGACAAGAAATCAGAGTAAAGCAGTGGCGATCTATTTTCTTGTTGCGATAAATAAGTTGAGCAGATACGAAAGAGTACCGCCTCTGGTGTGGCGCCGTGTATGCATCTGCTGAGAATTTGACGGTGCTGCGGTAGCGGTGGCTGTCGGTGGCGTGGAAGCAGATCTAGGAGGGTAGACGGTGGCGGCAGGGCGCGGTGGACAAGACGGTCATAGGAGCGGCGCCGACAAGGTGGACGACGGCGGGGATGAAGCGAGAGGACGGGATGCAAGGATCCCGGTCCGAAGCCGTGGATGAGAGAGGTCGATCTCTTGTAATGGACGGCGGCGTCAGGGTATCAGCTCCGGCATGGTGGAGGAGGACGACGGTGGATGGGGTGGCGGATAGAGGAGGCTGGGGTGGAGAGGGTGTTTTGGCGCCCATGGAGTACGAATGGGGAAATGGAGGTAGAGAGGAAGGGGGAACCATGTCTTCAGGGCACACTTGTCTCAAATGCAAGGGAATTTACAAACTTAGCCCCCGTTTCAAATTTCCTACATCATAACAATATTAGTCGGTTGGGGATAGGACGGTAATCTCGCATACACCGAATATTTGCCGAGGAGAGTTTGTTTTTGGCGCCCACCGTGTATGAGTCGGGGAGGGAGTCGATTTCGGCCGAGGACACACTGTGTTTTAGCGCCCACCGTGTATGAATACGGGTGAGAGGCGGTTATGTCACGTTTTACTGAAATTACATACCTACCCCTATTGAAACCTATAGAAGTCGAGTAGATAGGCTTTGCGTGGCAGGGATAGTGCATGTTTACCGTCCAACTCAATTCGAATCCCGTTTGTATTCTATTTTTTCGTGCAGGATCCATTTTCGATTGGAATAAAATTCTATATACATCATTTTTATGTATACTTTCAAAATCACAACAAAGAATTCTGCTCCTTTATATGTATAATATGATTTACAAATACAATGATCTCAAAATCATAAGGTTGAATTCAAAAAAATTAAACCAAATTATGTTCTACTAAAATGTATGGATCAGTAATATCTACATATTAAATAACATATATGCGCGTGAATTCATATGAGTATGCATGTTTGATAGATCAATTTTGGTTCGAGTATGGATTACATGTATCATCATCTCAAATTCAAATATTTGAATCCCTTTTATGTTCACTCCTTTCACGCCCATCTCTCTTGCATGCATGCTCCTTCATGTAGCTATCACTCTCTTTTCTCCAGCACACCCGCACGCTCACTTCATGTTTCTCCTATCCTCGCAAACATGGTCTCTCGATGTCTCCCTTGAGAAGTGTCACACTCTCCCTATCATTATACATTACACGGTTTTCATTATCTCTCACGTCTCTACCGTTCTCTGGTATCACTAGGTACCTAAACTTTCTTTTTCACCGCCACACACACAGTCTCCACTCGTCTTTCACTTTGTCTTTCTCTCTATGGGATTCTCTCACACACCCTATATGTCTCTAGATATGACTCGTACCACTAAAATTACTCTCTCTCTCTCTCTCTCTCTCTCCTGTAGACACAACATTTGTTGCGGTCTCCTTTTCGTCTCCATCCCAGACTGACATTATTCATTTGTTTACCGATCAGACAAACTCCCCCCCTCTCTCTCACACACACACACAACTCCTGCTTCCACTCCCCTTCCCGACTACCGTCTTTCTTCTCACACACAAAACTCTCGCTTTTGCACCCCCGACTCATATTTCTCTCACAAACATTTATCGACAAGCCTCTAGATAGGTTTATACACCCGCACACTCGTGCTTCCACTATCACATACATGTCTCTCTCCCGCTCCTTGTATCTATGTAGATTTTTTTTATCTTCTTGAGACACGCCCTCTCGATCGTGCACACACACTATCGCCTCA
Source organism: Triticum dicoccoides (assembly GCF_002162155.2). Classification (NCBI taxonomy): domain Eukaryota; kingdom Viridiplantae; phylum Streptophyta; class Magnoliopsida; order Poales; family Poaceae; genus Triticum; species Triticum dicoccoides. The sequence goes on from NC_041384.1 coordinate 597,693,077, forward strand.
TTTTAAGCTTATACCTCCCCCACACACACTCTTTGTGTCTTTGTCACACATGCACTCCGTCCTCCTCCTCTCTCCCTCTCTCTCTCACAGACATGGGCTTTTTGCAACAACTAGCAAGATGCCCATGCGTTGCATGGAACATCAAGATGCATTTGTATGAGTAGTTTATCTTGTGCGATAAAAGGATGAACGAGGGAAGGCCTTATTTGCAAGTGTGGAGAGGGGTGTGGGTATCTTTTTGCAAAATTGCCACAGTTTCCTTCCTATCCGTCAGATATAGATTGGACAGCTTATATTGCAGGATGGCAGGCACACGATCATCACCGACTATGCTTTTTATAAGAGTAGGGATAAAAAACAGAGTTGGTGATGATGGTGGGCCTGCCATCCTGCAATATAGGCCGTCCGATTTATATCTGACGGATAGCAAGGAAACTATGGCAATTTACCCGCACTCCTCTCCACATTTGCAGATAAGGCCTTGCCTCGTTCATCCTTTTCTCCCACAAGACATTGATGTTTCGTGCAACGCACGAGCATCTTGCTAGTAAGAGTAGAAATTAGACATATACCACTTCTCGAATCTTGAAACCAACAACATTCCTCCCTTGTCTCATCAAAACCGCCAAAGGAATATATTTTGAGTGAAACATAACATATTTTTAGTGATATAGGTATTTCAAAACTAGACTTTTTTCTATCAAATCGGTGAATATGTATTAATCTACTCTGATCGTGTGGCAACGCATTGGCACATTGCTAGTAGTTATTATTATTTTTGGGACACCAGAAAAACGGTGGAGTACATATACGAAGAGAAGAGGCGCACGCACGCAGTCGGTCTCTCGCTGTCTAGCACACATGAGTGTTACGTAAAGGCAACATTAACAAATAAACCCTAAAACCCTAGGTGCACGATTGTTGCATTCGCGGGTACCAGGTACGTGGTGGAGCGCACCTTTGTAGGAATAGTCAGCTCATGTGATAATTTGATCGATAGGAGTTGATGGTCGGGACCATAGGGGAACAACTTGGAGGCGGTGGCTCGCCAGTTGCCACAGATCGAGTAGCCACGTTCAAAATATCATTTTTAGTGGGGTTAAGAGTTCCGATTTTCAATGGCGCGTTATAAGTACTTAGTAGTTTTTAGAACGATTGGTATGGAGCGAAAATGGAATTCATAGTACTACGTACCTCCTTGGCATATGGTTGTATGGGTTTATGTTGCGAGATGTTGAACCTGCTAGTTCTAGGGCAAATATTATGGTTTAGATTTAGATGTTGGTTTTCATTAATGAAAATCGGAAGGGGGGAACCCTTCTTTGATTAAAAAAACTACTACCTCTGTTCTGGTTTACTAGTCCCCATCGTATTTTGGGTCAAAGTTTGTCCACGAATTTTACTTGTAAAATGTGAATGGAAAACGAGATTTTGTTATACCCAAACAAAAAAAGACTGGAGGGAGTGATTGCTCTGACATGGACGCGACCTCTCATAGCGCATGCATTGAACCGGTGCGCCGGCCAAGAGGGCCCCACTCGCTGCAGGCCGGGCTGAACACGCCTCCTCGCTGCATGCAACCGGCTTCAGACTGCCCTGCCTGCCTTCATTGAATCTGCGCGTGTGCCGGCAACATGTCCTTCCGCAAGCCGGCCAGCATTTTAGAACACAAAAAATGATCAAAATATAATTAATTACGCATAGTCTTGACTTGTTGTGCTCGCACTGGTAGCAGGTACTAGAGGGTTTTCTTTATTTATAACTCTCCTCAATTTTTTTGTCTTTGAAGTGAATCATGTTTGTGGACATTATGTATGAATGTGCAGATATCTGTGAACATGAGTTTGATGTGGAAGTTGAACTTGGAATGTCGGGCTTGCGTGTGAACTATACCATGTCCAATGCTTCGTCTGTTATTGTTTGGAAATTAATTGATGTTATTACATGACCCGAAAAAATATATTTTGTGCCACGTCAGTAGATGCACGGACATCACAACGGGCATGCTGACTGGATAAACATTTGAATCTAGCTATTATGAAGGAAATTTTGTATTGACAACAATTTTAGATAGCAGGAGACGCCTTGCCTGCTCTGCCTCTGCTAGCTTATTTCTGGCTTCTTCCATCTCTTCTTTGGCATGGGCGAAGAGAGCATCTGATTGCTCTTTTCGCTTCTTCAGGAACTCAACTACATTCTCAAGGGCTGCTGCACGCTTTCTTTTAGCCTTTACTAGAGCCACGAGGACACGAACAGCCGACGACTCCACCTGGCTTGTGTGTAATCCAGCATCATCTGGGAATTTGCACCTTGTGTCTAATCCAGCATCATTAGGGAACTAGCACCTTGTGTGTAATCCAGCCTCATTTTGGCAACATGATCTCGAGGTTGACCATACTTCCCTCCTCGCAGGAACTGCATCCTGACATGAAGTTACTTCTTTTTTAGATCAATACTCAGAGCAACCCAAATCCATTTAGTAGAAGCCGGATAAACAGAACTTAGAGAAGTGAATTCAAAAGGAAAAATAAATAAAAACAGACAACAAGGTGAGAACACCCACTTCCTACATCAAGCTAAAAACGAAAGATTTAGGACGATTAAGACTCTTCTTATTACACATCAAAGAACACGAGGCTTAAGAGAAATAGAAACTACAACATATACACATCGAAGAACACGAGGCTAAACGAAAGTAATTGAAAGGGTGTTACTTACCAAAGCTCGTTTTACAGGTTCGGTGCAGCTCCTCTTTAACTTGCCATGCTCCTTGAAGATATCCCCATTATCCTGTGTTTGGACTTCATTGCTCCTCAGCATGTTCGCACTCGTGGTTTTAAAATCTCAACATTGCAAGAAAAATATACTATTAGTAATACTCGCGCATCTTGTGGGCAACATTAAAGCACTCGTTTGCCATGTTAGAGCATATTCAACAAATCGCAATGCGCGGCGCTTTAAAAAAGCGTTTATAGTGCTGAGATCGAGAAGTAGAGATAGAGAGTAGAGACTAGAGAGTAGAGGATAGTTCTCAGGATAGATAGATAATAAAATAGATTATTCAACTACTCCTCGTCGTCCGACTCCTCCTCGGTGATGTCCTCCTCCGACGTCTGACTGTAGGCGTGAAGATACCGATCATCGTCAGATTCCCAGGGCGACGCTGCTCCTAGCCTCATATTGAATTGAGCGTCCACTTTTCGCCTATGCTTGTCCTCGTGATAGGCAACTCGCTCCGCCCTCCTCTTATCCCTCTCTGCCCTCCTTTGTGCGTAGAACTCGCGCCCGTTGATGATGTCCCACGGGAAGCATTGACACCACAGTGCCATGGCTTCCTCTTCCATCTCGGCGATGCTGAGACGGTGCTCCTACCTCCGGTTGTCGCGACGATCCTCGTCGGTGATAAGCCGCGACAGAGGCGCAAGCTCCTGTGTCCGTTCCCGCGTCGGCACATTGGGGAAGTTCAATGATCTATGAGGCCACCGGAGGCGCCACGCCACCGCGTCGTACACGCAGGCGGCCTCGTTGGTGGTGTCGAAATTGCCGAGGACGAGGCGCATCCCGCGGAACTGGATCTCGGCGGAGAAGCCGCCGGAGGGGCGTGGCGGACGCCACAGTATCCCCAAGTTTCCCGGCGACGCGGCGGTGGCGAGGCGAGAAAGAGCGAGGATAGAGAGGTGTTAGGCACAGAGCGGGGAGAGAACGGTGGCAAGGCATAGAGCCGTGGGAGGGTGTTGGATTTTATAAAGCGCGTCGGACGCCGCGCGCCAAAACTAGCACACGCTCGGCCGCTTTTTCCCGCGTGTGCGCATTCCTTTCCCTACATCTATTCTATCTCTACTCTCTTCTCTACTATTATATTTATTTTATATTCAATATTTATCTCTACTTGTCTACTCTCTACTTTTTTTCTCTACTTTTTTTCTCTACTTTTTTTCTTATAAAAAACAGAGTTGGTGATGATGGTGTGCCTGCCATCCTCCAATATAGGCCGTCCGATTTATATCTGACAGATAGGAAGGAAACAATGGCAATTTTGCAAAAATATACCCACACCCCTCTCCATATTTGCAAAGAAGGCCTCCCCTCGTTCATCCTTTTCTCCCACAAGATAAACTACTCATACAAATGCATCTTGATGCGTGCAACGCATGGGCATCTTGCTAGTTCTAAAAAACTTTCCATCATTTGCCACACTACTAGTTGCAGATGAAAAACCTACCCAAGCAGAGCGCGATACAGGAGCAACGCACAATTACAAGCTGATATTCTGTTGGACAATGGAGGCTATAACCAATTACTTTTACGGGAACAATAGCACCCAGGAAATTTGAAGGGTAGGTATGAACAAAATTGGAACTACACATGTACTGCTAAGTGATTCAATACACACATTACCAATCGAGCGGAGAACGATGGTCATGGTGGCCTCTGTGAGTCATGGTTGGCAACGGGAGTCAGTTCATTGTCCACGACGGTGGTGCTTCTGTGCTTGGCGTCGGCTTTCGGGAAGCAAATCTGAGACCGTGGAAGATGGTGCCGGGGAAGAGGCTCCGTGTACGACGACGATGATGGACCGGCTCCAGTGCGGCGTATGAGGTTGTCGATGAGGCAGATGCGCTGCGGTGGACGAGTGCGCCGATGTAGAAGGGGAGGAGCACAAAGGCTGCGATGCCGTGGAGAAGTCTATTTTTGTGGTGGGGATAGAAAATGGGGAGTATTCAGGTGTACTACTCTGGGTGCCGGGGTGGGGTTGGCTGGGTAGGGTGAACCTGAAGTTACGAAAACAGCCCGCTACCAACCATCATACGTAGGCCTGTTCCGAAGGCTATGATGGTAACTTCCCACTCCTCGAATCAGGGTCGCAGGAGATTTTCCCGCCGACCTCAAAATTTTGTGACACTGAACTCCCCATGTGGCATGTTGGGTGATTCGCCTAAGCAACTAGCAAGTAGTACTAGTAAACTCTTCATATTAGGTTTGACCGAAGTCAAACTTCCTAAAGTTTGACCAAGTTTATAGAAAAGTATAAACATTTACCATAACAAATATGTATGATGTGAAAGTACATTCAATAATGAATCTAATGGTATTTATTTGTGATTGTATATGTTAATATTTTTTGTTATAAACTTTCTGAGAGTTTACAAAACTTGACTTTGACCAATGCTAATTCATGGACTTAAATAAAAACGGAGGAGTACACATTTGTTTTCTTAGTTTGTAGTGAATTAATCATTTGTTGAAATTGTGAAATAAATATATTAGGCTACTGACTTCGAATGTAATGGTCTATACAATTCAATAGTTACAATCATTGTCAAACTCACATGCTCAAACTCACATAATCCCAGTCAAATGACAATCAAAATGCATTTCATAGTTATTACTTTGTAGGATGCAACAAAACCAACAATAACTCTACATCAGCCATTATAAAAGCAACATTTTGAACATATCCCAATGTGTGAATGAAACATGCAGAGAGAGCTTGCAAAGATGAAGCAGATAGGGCGGGAAAGATTGTATGTATGTGGACAAGAGAGTAGGAGACAAGCCTAACAAAACAGAGAGAGAGATAGAGAGAGAGAGAAAGAGAGAGGAAGAAGTTAGGTCTGTGAGAAAGATGGAGACATGTAATATACGTGAGATGCGTGTGCATCCAGATTTTGTACAAGCCGAAGGAGAAGAGACAACAGGTTTGATGAGAGAGCTGGAAAAACATTGATGAGAGGGGAAGGATCTCATGGGTTGAGGGATTGATCATTTTGTGTGGGGGAGAGAGGGATTGGTAATTTTGTGTGTGTGAGAGAGAGAGGGTGGAGGGAGGAGCCAGTCAGCCATCGTCACATCATCCTGCTTCCAAATGGCCCCGCATTCTCTAGCGCGGTGTGGTCGTCGTCTTCGATCTCCTCGATGCCCTCTTTGAAGATTGAGGTGTTGTGCATGCTGGGGTGCAGAGAAGCACAAGCGAGAGTGGTCGCCATATAACTTTGGATGGGGATGAATTGTGTGCTCGGGGGAGGGGGTGTGTGTGTGTGTGTGTGTTAGATATTGAGAGAAAACAAACCTAAGGAGAGAAATGTGTGTGTATGTGACGGAAAGCTACATGATAAACAGGGTATTCATGAAGTGATTGTGCGTGCGAGATAGAGAGCGATGTGCGGGCCTTGAGGTGGACGAATCAAGAGAGATGGTTGTTGTGTTATGGATGCTCCTCTCTCTCTCTCTCTCACACACACACACACAAGTAAAATAGAAGACCGTTCTCTCATGTATACACAACATATCGGCATCTGTCTATGACTCACTCATGCATGATCAGTTGCACATTCACACCTCTCTATGTCTCTATGACACGCACACTGTCTCCACATTGCCCTTCCGCCACAACACACATATGGACACATACGCACATTCACTCTCAGTCACACACACAAAATCAGTATTAAATAAAATTAGGGTGCACCTAAAACATCCAAATCCAAATAAACACGACCTGGAGCTAAATTCAAATATATGGAAATATTGTAGCGTCAAGAACTTTTCTAGGAAAAAAAGTTGGGTAATATTCGGGGATTGTTTGCACACACACAAAAAGGTTCGGTGGATGTCCTTCGAGCGCGACACAGTGACGCACCGTTCGATCGACCGCGCGGCCGCGGTTAACGCGCTTGCACATGATTCCGTATCGTGGCTGTGGTAACTAATAAAAGTGCTGCCTGAATCTAATGTTTACGTGTACTAGTACGGGTTTCTTTTAAGTTTGACCAACCCTATATACTAGTAAGGTACACATGCATTGCATGCATGAGATTCTGGTGGTTTGTGCATTATGCTTCTACATGTGGAGTCTTCTAGATTCTAAATGTGGCAAAATCTGGTGGAATGTAGATGATATCCAACGGCCAGTAGTGCTCGGATTTGCCATCTTTGTACCATCGGATTGGCTTCATCCAACGACCAACTTTCAAAGTTATTCACACACTATATAGGGGTATAGAAAACTAAACTAAGCTCCCATATGCACACTAATCAATATGCCGCCGCCGTTGCGCATGCCGGCGCCCACCAGCTCCAGCCAAAAATTTCTCGCCCATCACCGTTGTTTCGCCGCCATCCCTGTGCCATGAAGCCGAAGGCTCGCCCGCTCACGTCGTCTCCAGTCCCTCCTCGCGATGCCGCTGCGCTGCCGAGCATGCGAGCAGCTGGTGGAGCCACGTCTATGCATGCAGCATACGAAGAAGAGGACGAGCGCGTGCTCCAGCACGCCGGCGAGGAGGAACTAGAATGTCATTGTCGTCTCCGCCCGTGCGGAGGAGGCGCGCATGGTGGCTGTCGCGGTGGAAGCCGGTCGCGCACGCGTCGAGCCCGCAAACCGGGTGCAGACGCGGAATCTACCTTCCAGACCTTGAATGCCACGTGGCTCCTACAATCTGAAGGAGCAATTTGGGTCAGTCGACTCTTGTGAGCCGTTTGATGCAACATGGATGGCTAGAAGGGCTTCTTCAACCTCCGAAATTGATGCATGGTTCATCTTCTCAGCCCACCACATGCGTAACCACCTGCCGCCGCCGTTGCGCCCTCCCCGGAACCACCTACCACCGCCATGATCCCCCACCCCCGCCATCATAAGATAGATCAGTACAGTAGGAACACGAAGATACGAGCAGTAGGACCAACTGCAATAAGAACAGTAGTAAGACATAGTACTAGTACTACTGTATGTACTAAAGAGTTCAAATAACGAGAAAGAACATAAACATAGTTCTGCTGGGGCCTCGACACAACACACCCTTTAAAATAAACTAAGCATCTAGTCCGCTTGACACTGCAGTAGAACCAGCATGAGCGACGGCACTGCCACCTACTCGGAGTCCGAGTCCACATCCTCGACTTCGTCCTCGTCCCTCTTCCTCTTCCTCTTCGCCGACGCTTCTTTGCTTGAACCGGACACTTGGCTCTGCTTCTTCATCCAACCCTTGTAGATATTTAAACAGAGGTAGGCATCCATTGCTGCGTACAGGATGTGACCTTCATCTAATGTCTTCGACGCCCATGCATGATGAAACTCATGGTGAGGTTTCTTCAGTTTAGTGTACGAAGGATCAATCATGGTTGCTGCCAGGGTCAGCATTGAAGGCTGAGAGGAGGACACCAGGCTTGCCTTCTGGAGATCAAAGGGCTGGCCTACAACGAGGCCTATCCGACCCAGGACATCCCTGTCATTCCTAAAGTCTACAATAACGAACTTCACTCTTTTGTCCTTGAGGAAGTTCTTAAAATCCTGGCACTCAACATTGGTATGGCATATGTGGTAGACCAAGCACACGTTATGTACGCAAACCTGGATCACGGCGGGCTTCTTCTTCTCTGCCTCCTTTAGAATCTTCTCTATTTGCAAGACTGTGGTGTAATCAACATCTAGCCCAGCGACCCACTCATCCATTGAACTGTTGAACATTCGTAGGAAGCTAGCAAGGCATGCTTTCACCGTCACGGATCCACGTGTGTAGATGATGATGAACTCATCGCCAATGATGGCTCTAACCTGGTACTCAGCGATGACCATGGAGATTTGGGAGACCATGTATTTTTTAGGAGGGTTAGGAGAAGTTGAACTGGTGTAATGTGAAAGGACGGGACGACTGGAAGCGAACTGTTGTAAGTTTCTGTACTAGTAGAAGACGGGGACGAGTAGGGCGTGCGAAAGGCATGGGGTTGCTGGCTTGCCCGGTGGATAAACGGCTGCAAGCCCCCAAATAGTTCCCGAGAACTATGCGGGACCCACTAGATGTCATGTCTACTAGACCCATATCGTAGGCCTGACGGTATAGCTTCTGCCTGTTCGCACACCATGCCGGCGCGTGGGTAACTTCACTTAATTTCGTCAACCGTCGCGTCTCCCACGACCTTCGCCTCCCTCGCGCGGTCGCGCCCTTTGAGACTTCGGCCGGCTATAAATGAGAAATTTTTTTGCCTACTCCGCATGCATGATCCTCCCTCTGGTCCTTTTTACTTCCCTCAACCGTTTGCAAAGTGTTTGACCAAATTTATACTAAAAATATCAATATCTACAATATTGATTATAATGAGTATAAGAACTACGTTTTATAATGAGTATAAAAATATTGATTTGACATTGTGAATGTTGATACATTTTTCTATAAGTTTGGTCAAAGTAGAGTTACATTGACTTTAGACAAAACTTAAATGCACAATGCAGACTAGTTCCTCCGTCCACGTGCGTGTCATGTCCTATCTTGTCATCACAACAAGGTTAGCTATTAGAGTACTACTACCTACCTTCTAGTTTAAAGGGCTTGATTCAAAAATTTCACCTACTCTTAGCAAGATAGAGGCGGTGGAATAGTTTTTGTATGCAAAAGTACTCAACTAGTGTTGTCGTTCTTCACAAAAAATGTGTTTACCAATGCATGCATGAACACTAGTTACTCTAACCCCCCTCTCTTATTTAATTCTTTGCCATATCAGCATGTTTGCTATTCCCGTGTGCATGATACCAACTAAGATACCACCATTATGGCCAGCCTTAATCATCGCATGCAATAATTTAGTGCACCTTGAAATATGAACATGTGTGGGGCGTGTATGTTTTTAATGACTTGAGACTATACCTAGCCCGACATGCAAGATGACTTATTATGCACCATTCCCCATACCTGCAGGAAGCCCATTCGTCTCCAAATCTTTTCCTCTCCATGTGTGGAAACAATGTGCCTGCCAGACTCTCCTTCTCCCTCGAGCGGTCCCACCACTCCACCCCGTGTGGAAAAAATATGCATGCATGACTCTCCTCCCCCCCGCGCTCGTCCAATCCGTTGTGACCAGCAATATTTCCACCCCTTCCCTCCCCCGTAATTTACTCCAACAAATATGCCCACGTAGCTGTTACGTTAATCACGCAACATATCTTCCGGGACACTGCTTGAGTTACTTGACTGTAGGTGCATTGGGTCACTGACGTATGGGCACAACAGGGGTCTAGCCCACATGTCAGTGACGCAACTGGACCTGCAGTTAAGTCAGTGCAGCTCAGTCCATATCTTACGTAGGTGTGCCATTTCTCGCTCTAAATACTGCGCCTCCCACGACATTTGGAAGAACGCTCATGTTCATCGCTATCTCCTCCCCCACCCTCTCACGTCGACCACCATGGCATCGCCCCTCCCAAGCCCTAGACGCCCCTCGCTGCACCGCCTGGACGGTCATGTGTCGCCGTCCTGTTCCTCGCCGCCACTAGTCGAGGTGGACATGTCGGTGTCCCAATCTCGCCAGCACGCGCTTTGCAGGACGCGTCGGCTCCCCGCTATGAGGAGAACGCCGTGCCGCCCGCCGAGCCCCCCAGCCTTGAGGAGCTTTGGAAAGAAACGGATGTCGCCATGTGGGAGGCTTTGCCGTTGTGACGCCCCCGATTCAATCATGCACTAATCATACACACAAACGTGTACGATCAAGATCAGGGAATCACGGGAAGATATCACAACACAACTCTAAAAATAAAATAAGTCATACAAGCATCATAATACAAGCCAGGGCCTCGAGGGCTCGAATACAAGTGCTCGATCATAGATGAGTCAGCGGAAGCAACAATATCTGAGTACACACATAAGTTAAAGAAGTTGCCATAAGATGGCTAGCAGAAACTGGGATACAGATCGAAAGAGGCGCAGGCCTCCTGCCTGGGATCCTCCTAAACTACTCCTGGTCGTCGTCAGCGGCCTGCACGTAGTAGTAGGCACCTTCGGTGTAGTACGAGTCATCGTCGACGATGGCGTCTAGCTCCTGGGCTCCAGCATCTAGTTGCGACAACTAGGTAGAATGGAAAGGGGGGAAAGAGGGAGAAAAGCAACCGTGAGTACTCATCCAAAGTACTCGCAAGCAAGGATCTACACTACATATGCATGGGTATATGTGTAAAGGGGCAATATCGGTGGACTGAACTGCAGAATGCCAGAATAAGAGGGGGATAACTAGTCCTATCGAAGACTACGCTTCTGGCAGCCTCCATCTTGCAGCATGTAGAAGAGAGTATATGGTAAGTTCACCAAGTATCGTCGCATAGCATAATCCTACCCGGTGATCCTCCCCTCGTCGCCCTGTGTGAGAGCGATCACCGGGTTATATCTGGCACTTAGAAGGGTGTGTTTTATTAAATATCTGGTTCTAGTTGGCATAAGGTCAAGGTACAACTCCGGGTTGTCCTTTTACCGAGGGACACGGCTATTCGAATAGATAAACTTCCCTGCAGGGGTGCACCACATAACCCAACACGGTCGATCCCATTCGGCCGGACACACTTTCCTGGGTCTTGCCCGGCCTCGGAAGATCAACACGTCGCAGCCCTACCTAGGCACAACAGAGAGGTCAGCACGCCGGTCTAAATCCTATGTGCATAGGGGTCTGCGCCCATCGCCCCTTGCACACCTGCATGTTGCGTGGGTGGCCGGAGAGCAGGCCTATCAACCTCCATTTCAAAGGAAGTTGCGTTACGCAGTCCAACCCGGCACGCGCCACTCAGTCGCTAACGTCAAGAAGGCTTCGACTGATACCACGACATCGATTGCCCATAATTGTTCCCGTGTAGTTGGTTAGTGCGTATAGGCCAGTGGCCAGACTCAGATCAAATACCAAGATCTCGTTAAGCGTGTTATTTTGAAGTAACCGCAAATGCCGACCAGGGCCAGGCCAACCTCTCTCCTAGGTGATATCAACCTGCCCTGTCGCTCCGCCACAAAGTAATAGTCGGGGGCCATCGGGAACCTAGGCCCACCTCTACCGGGATGGAGCCACCTTCCGCTTCAGCCCCCATCTCCGAAAAATATCATAAGTAATGTAACAGTATAAAGTATATAGCATATGCCCGTGATCACCTCCCGAGTGATCACGGCCCAGTAGTATAACATGGCAGACGGACAAGAATGTAGGGCCACTGATGGAATACTAACATCCTATACTAAGCATTTAGGATTGCAGATAAGGGCAACAACTGTAGCAACAATGACAGGCTCTGCATCAGAATAGGATTAACCGAAAGCAATAACATGCTACACTACTCTGATGCAAGCAGTAGAGAGAAGGAATAGGCGATATCTGGTGATCAGGGGGGCTTGCCTGGTTGCTCTAGCAAGTAGGGGTCGTCAACAACGTAGTCGATCGGGGCACCAGCAGCGGCGTTAGTCTCGTATTCTACCGGAGAGAAAAGGGGGAAGAAACAATGAATACAATGCAAACAGAAGCATAACGATGCATGACATGTCAAGTAACGATGCTAGGAGTCTCCTAACGCGGTAGGAGGTGATACCAGCGAAGGGGCAAAACATCCGGGAAAGTATCCCCGGTGTTTCACGTTTTCGGACAGGTGAACCGGAGGGGGAAAGTTGTCTGTTCGCTATGCTATGCATGTGTGGCGGACGAACAGGCTGCTCATATATCCGGATTCGTCTCATCGTTCTGAGCAACTTTCATGTACAAAGTTTTTCCATCCGAGCTACGGTTTATTTTCTATTAATTTTAAAAGATTTAAATCATTTTTAGGATTTATTTAATTATTTTAATTCAACATTATCTAGAAGACTGCTTGCTGATGTCGGCATGACGTCAGCAGTCAACAGGGTGTTGACTTAGTCAACTCACGTATGGGTCCCGACTGTCACTGATTGATTAATTAATTAACAGTTAATTAGGTTAACTAGTGATCAGATTAATCTAATTATGATTAATTAACTTAAATAATTCTTAATTAATTAATTAATTTAATTATTGTTTTTTCTTTTATATAAACATTTTGGGCTGGGCCCCACATGTCATTGGCACAGGGGCCTTAACGGGCGTGGGTGGCGGTTACGGGCGCCGGGCGGAGCCACGTGATGGGCGCTAGCCCGCTCGATAGGGCACTGCGGCCGACGGGTGAAGGGGGGCCGGGCAGCGGGGCTAGGCGAGGATGCGCGAGACGAGCACCGGCACCCAGCGGCGTCACGCGCGAGCAGGGAAGCGCTGCGGGCGCGCGGGCTAGCGAGGCCGCAGTAGCGCCACCGACGCGGGGCAGGCAGGTGGTGGCGGAAATGTTTTGGGGCGATGGCGCGCTAGCGGACGATAGGGAGCCGAGGCTAGTCTGGGCGAGGCTGGCGGTAGGGAGGCGGCGGCAAGCAGCGGTGGAGGCGGGGCGGCACGGTAGTAGCGGGAGCTGGGGATGTCCACGACGCGGGAGAGAAGTGGCGACAGAGGCAAGGCCCTGGCGGCGCGGGGCACGGTGCGGAGGCAGGCAAGGGCACGGCGACGTGGGCGTGCGTGTGTGGGCAGAGTAGTGCAGCAGCAGCCTGCGGGGGCGAGGTGAGGCAGGGAGGCGTGCGCGACCGAGCGGGGAGGAGGCCGCGGCGTGGGACAGCGCGGACGCGCGCGCGCGAGGGGCAGGAGCACGCAGCGGCACACAGGCGCAGGGGAGCAGGGGCGGCTCGCAGCGTAGCAGCAGCAGGTTCAGGGGAAGAAGAGGCTGAGGCCTCACCGCAGGTAGCAGGGTTCGGGGCAGTGGGGCGCGGGGAGGAAGTCGGAGACGATGGCGACGTGGAGGAGGCAGTCCAGCAAGGAGGGTCTCTAGCGACGGCGTCGGGCAGTTGTTCCCCACCCCGATCCAGATGGGATAGAGAGTGGTGGGGGGGAGGGAGAGAGCGAGTGGGGGAAAGTGGGGGGCGACAGTTTAGGGTTTTGGGGTCCAGGGGGGTTAAGAGAGTGGGTGGGCTGGCCTGGTGGCCAGGTTGGGCTGCTGGCTGGGCCGTAGCCCATGGGGGAGGTTTTTCTTTGTTTTTCTTTTCTTTTGTTTTCTTTTCACTTCTTCTTTTTATTTATTTTCTTTTCTGTTTTAAATCATTGTAAAATATTTAGGCATTTTCTAAAAATGATTTTTCTCCAGAATAATTACCAGTGCAATATTTGGCACCCACCGAACATTTTTGTTTCAATGTTTGAAAACTTTTGTTGTTTGCCATATTTTGAATTTGAATTTTTAACCAGTTTTGAACTAATGAGAGATTAGTAGCAGTAACGGAGGTGATGTGGCATCATTAGCAGAGTTTCACTGTAGCTTAATTATCCGGGCGTCACAATTCTCCTCCACTACAAGAAATCTCGTCCCGAGATTTTAACAGGTGGGGTAAGGGGGAAAGATCTGGTTACGAAATTCTAACGAATCTTCTCGGTTTTGATCGATGGATTACGTTGATGTCTTCATTTTTCTGCTTCAAGTCATCATGATGAAGTCGACATCCTTTCTTCGGGAACTCCATCGTAGTTACAAATAGGTAAGGGCCAGCTCGACAACGATAGAATGCTATAAGGGGAAATCATCTGGGGGTATCCGATGAATGATCTTACGCGTAACTCTTGAGTCGAGCAATTGAAACACATCGATAACAAGGTAAGATGGTGCAATAAAAGTTTCAAGTGGATAGGCAACAGTTTGTTGCCTGAAATAGAGTGTGAAAGGGTTTCAGAGCAACACTAATAAGTATTATGTCTGATACCAGAATTGATGATCTTTTGAAAGGTGGCTCGTGAATTACATACGAAGCCAAGCATGAGGAATAACCTTTAGGATTTGGGGTGTACAGGAGAGTCAGGTTTCGATCATGTGGAACTGTGGGTTATGGGCCCACCATGTGGGTTAAAAGTAGGAGGAGCGGTGACGTCTTGCATGGTCAGGATAGCAAGGCATGTCAGAGGGTAGCCTGTCAGTTATGTCGGCAACAACGTCGGTACCAAGGGCGAGGGGCGAAGAGAACCATTTTCCTGCTCGTCGAATGAGGCGGACCAATAGGCAAAGTTCTCGTCCATAGGTGGCTACCGGAATGTCGTCAACAATAGTAATAGGGTCTTGTTGACAGAATTGTACACCGAGGTGTTTACATAAGCAAGAGAATATTACTGCTTAGATCATATAGATCACAAAAAAGTTTAAACCAAACAATGGAAAGGAAGATATGATTATCAGATGTAAACAGAACAATGGAAAGGAAAATGTGTTTAAACACATATTTCAAGAGTATATCCTTCCCAAGGACAAGCAGAGCATGATATCCAGGACAAGATATAATGTAGAAAACTCTTTGGGTAAGGTGAGAGAAATTTCATGACATTACCCATACAACGGTGTTTGGATAATTGAGCGAGAAACATTTAGCATTGGGCTTCAAATGTTCTTGTTGAAAATCGGATTATCACATACATGCTTCGAGATAGCATTGACATGGTCTTTAAGCAAAGGTCAGACTTTGGATACACAAGGGATCCATTAGGAACAACTTATAGAAAAAGTCTTACAATTTCCTCATGGCAGAATGGTTAACCTTGCTAAAAAGGAAGAACTATAACGATAGGTCCTCCGGCAAGGTGTGCTAGGCATGACATCACCTTACCGGGTCATATAAAGATGTTATAACTCCTGTAAATATGTTCCAACCATCATATTTGACTGAGATTTAGATCTGATTGGTGTGAGGATACCTCAGACTCGGGATGTTTGAGAAGAAAAGGTGCAACACAAATTGACGGGATACATTGTAAGATTTTCGGGAAATGAACTATGGAAGCAAGTTCCAAATGAGTTCATCATTAAACCAAGAAGAGGATGAGGAGGTGGCCGATAGACTCAGCAACATTTTAACGAGATATCCATAAACATGGATTTTCACAATTAAGTGAACATGGTGATAGCATTGGACACACCAAAGTATATAATGAAGTATGATCGAGGAGATCATCCACAATTAAACTTTGAACAAAAATGTACCTGGAAATATGGACCAAATACCACGATAAATGTTATATGGTGATTCCATAACCAAAAGACTTGGAATGGAACTATCGACCATTCACTTCAAAGCAATAGGGTCGCTAGAGGTTTTGAATTCACACATCATAATTCAATGGTCGGTATTCCGGTTAGGAACAACACGGGAACCAAGAGATGAATGTAGATGGCGGGATGTATCACTTGTACCAATAATTCTTAAGATGTGGTGAAATTCTCATGACATTCTTGATATATAAGAAGGTATTACTTCAAGGTAGGACATAAGACAAGCTGGATAGCCAGGAACTCAAGGTACAGCCACAACACAAACAAGTTTGTGTTGGTAAGAAGGCAATGAAGTAGTCGATGACAACACAATTTACCAAGGGACAAGGATGGTATTTCCCATGAAGAATTCAATAGATATCTTGGAAGAGCTCAGAATGTTGATGATGATAATGACACATTTGTCGAGAGATTTCAAGAAGTAATCGTTCGACAATGACATCAAGTGAAAGGAATGGTGAAGCGAAAGGTTATTGGAACCACTAGTAGGACACCAACTTAGAATCAAGCTTGTTGTTCAAGGTAAATGATAAGACAAGGAAGATCGACGCAAGCTTAGCTCATCGCCGAAAGTGGTGCTCCGGGAATAGGGACCAGGTAGCATAGTTAAAAAATCCGCACGATACTGATATAGCCGATCAGGATAGAAATGACCTAATCGAGTACAAAGTCATAAGCAAGGAAGATTGCTAAGAATGGTTGAATCATAGAACCGACACGATTCAGTTATTGGTGTACTCGAGTGACAAACCACTCAGAACCCAGGAAAAATTGGAATCAGTGAGAATGTAGTACTTGATGAAGAACTCATAAGAAGTTATGATGTTTCGTGATAATCTTGAGATACCAGGGGGTAATACTCGACGACAGATCAAAGTAGAGGTTGGACTGGGGTATTTCTCTATAAAAGGCAATTATTTAAACTTCCCCGAGAAATAGAATCAAAGAAGAACAATATGGTCGGAACCATAGCTGCAAGGGATCCAATCTAATGTCATCGAAAGAATTACCCAAATGATTAAATATTTTGTAAGAAGCTTCCATGATAAGTTCCACATCGGGTCCATGGGCATGAACACTAAGTTCAAGGTTGACTCCCACTTCTTCAATGCATAACCTTTCATTCACTTCTCATTTTCGAAGAGGTTGTAATGTTGAAATTTTATCTAGCAAAATACCAAAAGAGAAAGACTCGTGAAAGCTTTCGAGTTCACACATATTAAGGAAGGCATAGGTTCAACCCATCGGGGCATCGTGGAAACATATACCACAGGCCTCAATAGTAAATATCACCAGCTCGAAAGTAGAGCATGGTTGGCCAATCACATAATAGGATTTACCAATGGCATTATGTATCAGGGAAAGAACTTCTCGAGGTTTTCGTATACAAGGGACACTGTTGGATGAAAATTCAACAAAGGATCTGACGGTCCATAACGGAGTTGATGTGAGCATTTGCACATCACCAATGGAAGAAACAATGCAAAGGCATTTAATTATAGAAACAACTGACTAAATCAAAGCTCAAAGGCAAAGGAATTAAGATTTCCAAATCAAGGGATCAGAAGCAATCGTTCTGATCGAAAATGAATAAGTTCAATAGAATTAGAAGCACAACCGATCAAGGAATTGGTTGGTCAAGAACCAGCTCATATCCAAATGACGTCTGAGCCGGTGTAATCCTAGGATTCGACTGATGATGATGAACATTCGCAACTTATTGAATCAACGGACTCAAAATGATAATGACGAAGGATGCCAATAAGATTACTAGACTTATGGGGTTAACCATAATGCAAGCAAGTAAGAATTTCGAGAACATGTTGTTCAGGATTTTCAAAAGATCGAATAGTATTTTGAAGACTTTTGTGAAACAGATGAACAACTGAGGAGAAACAAATCCTCGGTATGTGTGAGGATTAATTTGTAGGTGTATTCAGGCGAGAAGAAACTGCAAGGCAGTAGGCACAAGGGATTCTCGGAGCAATAAAGAGAATTTCGGGGTATCTTGTAATAAAAAGATCAATGGATAATGATTGTATGAATGACAAGTGTACATGGTTATCCATCAGGGTTTACTGATGGAAAGGAATTGCTAAAACGATGGCACAAATTCTCGAGAGGACATCGTAGAGTATCTCCGGAATCTTCTGGTGTAGCAGGCGATCATCTATAATAAGGGGCTCTCCGGGAGGAATTAGTTACGAGATCCTAGTTTTAGAGTTAGCAAAATCATTTAACCCGAATAGAAGATAGATCAGAATCCCAGAGTATAGACAAGGAATAAAAGATCCTAATACCACCCAATGGCGACATGGGCCCGTAAGCCACACAGCCATGTTAGTAAAAGTTTCCAAGGACTACACTCAACTTCGGCCAAGGAGTTGGAAAGGGGGATTCCTACATGCAATCAGCTCTGATACCAACTCATGACGCCCCTGATTCAATCGTACACTAATCATACATGCAAACGTGTACGATCAAGATCAGGGACTCACGAGAAGATATCACAACACAACTCTAAAAATAAAATAAGTCATACAAGCATCATAATACAAGCCAGGGCCTTGAGGGCTCGAATACAAGTGCTCGGTCATAGATGAGTCAGTGGAAGCAACAATATCTAAGTACAAACATAAGTTAAACAAGTTGCCATAAGATGGCTAGCACAAACTAGGATACAGATCGAAAGAGGCGCAGGCCTCCTGCCTGGGATGCTCCTAAACTACTCCTAGTTGTCGTCAGCGGCCTGCACGTAGTATTAGGCACCTTCGGTGTAGTAGGAGTCGTCGTCGACAGTGGCGTCTGGCTCCTGGGCTCCAGCATCTGGTTGCGACAACCAGGTAGAATGGAAAGGGGGAAAACAGGGAGAAAAGCAACCGTGAGTACTCATCCAAAGTACTCGCAAGCAAGGATCTACAGTACATATGCATGGGTATATGTGTAAAGGGGCAATATCGGTGGACTGAACTGCAGAATGCCAGAATAAGAGGGGGATAACTAGTCCTGTCGAAGACTACGCTTCTGGCAGCCTCCATCTTGCAGCATGTAAAAGAGAGTAGATGGTAAGTTCACCAAGTATGATCGCATAGCATAATCCTACACGGCGATCCCCCCTCGCCGCCCTGTGTGAGAGCGATCACCGGGTTATATCTGGCACTTGGAAGGGTATGTTTTATTAAGTATCTGGTTCTAGTTGACATAAGGTCAAGGTACAACTCCGGGTCGTCCTTTTACCGACGGACACGGCTATTCGAATAGATAAAATTCCCTGCAGGGGTGCACCACATAACCCAACACGCTCGATCCCATTTGGCCGGACACACTATCCTGGGTCATGCCCGGCCTCGGAAGATCAACACGTCGCAACCATACCTAGGCACAACAGAGAAGTCAGCACGCCGGTCTAAATCCTATGCATGCAGGGGTCTGGGCCCATCACGCATTGCACACCTGCACATTGCGTGGGCGCCCGGAGAGCAGACCTAGCAACCTCCATTTCAAAGGAAGTTGCATTTACGAGGTCCAACCCGGCGCGCGCCGCTCAGTCGCTGACGTCAAGAAGGCTTCAGCTGATACCACGACGTCGAGTGCCCATAACTGTTCCCGCGTAGTTGGTCAGTGCGTATAGGCCAGTGGCCAGACTCAGATCAAATACCAAGATCTCGTTAAGCCTGCTATTTTGAAGTAACCGCGAACGCCGACCAGGGCCAGGCCCACCTCTCTCCTAGGTGGTCTCAACCTGCTATGTCGCTCCGCCACAAAGTAACAGTCGGGGGCCGTCGGGAACCCAGGCCCACCTCTAAAGGGATGGAGCCACCTGCCCTTTCAGCCCCCATCTCCGAACAATATCATAAGTAATGTAACAGTATAAAGTATATAGCATATGCCCGTGATCACCTCCCGAGTGACCACGGCCCAGTAGTATAGCATGGCAGACGGACAAGAATGTAGGGCCACTGATGGAATACTAGCATCCTATACTAAGCATTTAGGATTGCAGGTAAGGGTAACAACTGTAGCAACAATGATAGGCTATGCATCAGAATAGGATTAACCGAAAGCAGTAACATGCTACACTACTCTAATGCAAGCAGTAGAGAGAAGGAATAGGTGATATCTGGTGATCGGGGGGGCTTGCCTGGTTGCTCTGGCAAGTAGGGGTCGTCAACAACGTAGTCGATCAGGGCACTAGCAGCGGCGTCAGTATTGTAGTCTACCGGAGAGAAGAGGGGGAAGACATAATGAGTACAATGCAAACAGAAGCATAACGATGTATGACATGTCAAGTAACGGTGCTAGGAGTGCCCTAACGCGGTAGGAGGTGATACCGACGAAGGGGCAAAACATTCGGGAAAGTATCCCTGGTGTTTCGCATTTTCGGATAGGTGAACCGAAGGGGGAAAGTTGTGTGTTCGCTATGCTATGGATGTGTGGCGGACGAACGAGCTGCGTATCCGAATTCATCTCGTCGTTATGAGCAACTTTCATGTACAAAGTTTTTCCATGCGAGCTACGGTTTATTTTCTATTAATTTTAAATGATTTAAATCATTTTTAGGATTTATTTAATTACTTTAATTCAACATTATCCAGAATAGTGCTTGCTGATGTCGGCATGACGTCAGTAGTCAACAGGGTGTTAACTTTGTCAAATAACGTGTGGGTCCCGACTGTCACTGATTGATTAATTAACTAACAGTTAATTAGGTTAACTAGTGATCAGATTAATCTAATTATGATTAATTAACTTAATTAATTCTTAATTAATTAATTAATTTAATTATTATTTGATTGTAGTTTTTTTCTTTTATATAAACGTTCTAGGCTGGGCCCCACATGTCATTGGCACAGGGGCCTTAACGGGCGCGGGTGGCGGTTACGGGCGCCGGGCGGAGCCGGGCGATGGGCGCCAGCCCGCCCGATAGGGCGTTGCGGCCGGCGGGTGAAGGGGGCCGGCGCGTGGCCCGTGGCCGCGGCCGGAGCAGCGCGGCGGGGCTAGGCGAGGATGCGTGGGACGAGCACCGGCACCTAGCGGCGTCGCGCACGAGCAGGGAGGGGCTGCGGGCGCGCGGGCCAGCGAGGCCGCAACAGTGCCACCGACGCGGTGCAATCAGGCGGTGGCGGAAACGTTCTGGGGCGACGGCACGCTAGCGAACGACGGGGAGCTGAGGCCAGTCGGGGCGAGGCCGTCCGTAGGGAGGCGGTGGAAAGCAGCGGTGGAGGCGGGGCGACACGGTAGTAGCGGGAGCTGGGGATGGCCACGGCGCGGGAGAGAAGCAGCGACGAAGGTGAGGCCCGGGCGGCGCGGGGCACGACACGGAGGCAGGCAAGGGCACGGTGACGTGGGCGTGCGCGCGTGGGCGGAGTAGTGCAGCAGCAGCCTGCGGGAGCGGGGCAAGGCAGGGAGGCATGCGCGGCCGAGCGGGGAGGAGGCAGTCCGGCAAGGAGGGGCTCCGGCGACGGCGTCGGGCGGTTGTTCGGCACCCCGATCCAGATGGGATAGAGTGGTGGGGGAGAGGGAGAGAGCGAGTGGGGGAAAGTTGGGGGCGACGGTTTATGGTTTCGGGGTCCAGGATTAAGAGAGTGCGTGGGCTGGCCTGGTGGCCCGCTTGGGCTGCTGGCTGGGCCATAGCCCAGTGGGGGAGGGGGCTTTTCTTTGTTTTTCTTTTCTTTTGTTTTCTTTTCACTTTTTCTTTTTATTTTCTTTTCTGTTTTAAATCATTGTAAAATATTTAGGCATTTTCTAAAAATGGGTTTTCTCCATAATAATTACCAGTGCAATATTTGGCACCCATCTAACATTTTTGTTTCAATGTTTGAAAACTTTTGTTGTTTGCCATATTTTGAATTTGAATTTTTTAACCAGTTTTGAACCAACGAGAGATTTGCAATAGTAACGGAGGTGACGTGGCATCATTTGCAGAGTTTCGCTGTAGCTTAATTATCCGAGCGTCACAACCGCCGGCAGAGCACGCCAAAATAGAGGCGGAGAAGAAGGTCGAGGAAGAGAAGCGCGCCGCGGGGCAAGCTACCTGGCAGGTCTATGTCGCGTCCGAGAGAGTCAGGCAATTGTCTCTTTGGCAGAAGGCTCGTGCAAGGGCCATGAGGGTGGCGCAGGACGCCCGCGCCAAAGCCCTGAGTACAGTCGGGCCCAAGCGCCTCATCTATGCTTGGCGATACGTGGACCAGGTGCACACTTCCAGGGAGGAGGAGTACCTGTTGGCACCGGATCACCACACCGGTGAGATCACGCTCGCCCACCGGCAAGCCACCAATCAGCACCTCGCGAGTTGCGAGGCTGAGGAAGAGGCGTTGTGTCGGCGCGCTGGGAAACGGCCGCGCAACAGGGCACTCATGGCGCGCCGCAAGCTCTCCTGCGAGCGTCGTGGCTTTTAGTAGGAGTATAATTTAGTTTCGTAAGGTGATCTCATTAGTTTTGGGATGCAAATAATAAATGTTGAACGTTCGGGTATTATTAGCGTCGTTAATTAAGTATGTAAGAGGGAAAGTTTGGAAACCTTGTGTATCCGTAAGCATTTTGTAAGTAGGTGCATATAGCACAAACTTTACTATATACTATCGCACTACACGTCTCTCTATATATATGCTTGCAGACTGTGCTACTCCCTCCGTCCAGGTGAATAAGTCATCTTTGGTTGTGCACCGTGACCAAGAAGAAGGGAAGACTTTATACACCTAGACGGAGGGAGTGCTACTATTACTTATGTACGTGCAAATACACATTTTAACATTACGATCCGGTTTTTGTAAAAGTAGAAAAACAACACCAGACAAGCTTGTGAAACGATTCAATGCAAAACAAATGCAAAAATGCTCGTTTGATTGTTTACTTTTAGCTTCCTTCTCTGTGGTTATTTCTCTGTCGTACTTTGTATGGAGTATCTCACTGGTCAGAAAGGCATGCAAATTCCCAAACTGCTTCCTACACCCTGTATCGAATTTTTTGCCTAACAAGTTGTGTCGTGCAATTGGAATTCCAACTTGAGTACTAGTACTACTAGTAGGAGTACAGGGGCCAGTTTGTTTAGGCTTCTAGATTAGCAGTAATCCCATTACTACTAGCTCCGTCCTCGTTTATTGGTCCCCATTGTAATATATGTCAAATTTTGATCATAAATTTAACTCACATGCACTAACATTTTATCAGTTAAATCTTTGGTCAAAATTTACAACAAATTACAATGGTGACGAATAAACCAGGACAGAGGTACTAGTACTCCCTCCTTTCCGGTTTATAGGGCTCAACTCAAAAATCTCACCAACCAAGGTAGTAGATGGTAAGTGGTGGAATACTTTTCATAATTTGCAAAAGCACCCAATTAATGCTCTTGTTTTCCTCAAAAATTCATGTTTACCAATGTATTAATCGCAATGCATGCATGCATAAAGTGCATGCATTAGTCAATTTTCTCTTAATACTTGCATGCAATTATTTAATGCACCTTGGAATCTGAAATTGTGATGGGGAACAACCAAGTTGAGCCTTATAAAATGGAAAAACTAAGATTTTGAGATAAGCCCTATAAACCGGAAAGGAGGGAGTAGTAGTTTAGAAGCCCAAATAAATGAGTGGGGCGCCTTAATGTTACTCTCCACTGTGACTAGTCTTATGGGAAAATCTGGGGAAGACACGGCTTATTTTTTAAGCCGCCAAAAGAATTGGCCCTAGGAGTAGTAGCTAGGGATACTAGGAGTAGTAGCTAGTGATCGAGTGTGCGAGATGAACCGGCGAAAGTAAATGCAGAGAGATGAAATGCAAAAAAGACGGGGGATGTGATGGTTGATTGTCCATTTATTTTACCAGGCCACTTATTACTGGCAGTGGTTGGGTTTTGTGATATGACGGCTTTACTGCCACGTCACGAGCGGGGTGAGAGTGAGACTCCCGTGCAGCGCCACCCTCTACACTTGTACTACATCGGTCGTGGTTTATTAGTCCCCCATTGAATTTGACTGAAGATTTAACTAACAAAATGTTAGTGCATGTCAACAAAAACTATATTGTTGAATTCGTATTTGAACATAGTTTTCAATGATATAATTTTAGGTGACATGCATCAGCATTTATCGTACTATATATAATGTTAGTTCAATTTTTGGTCGTACTAATCTAGAGTAATCCCTCAATTTACTTATACAAGGCCATTATAGAATATACACTTTGCATCTATACAAGGCCACCAACAGTAATCGAGGCAAAATAAATGATATTTCCTCGTACTAGCAACTTGTTTAATACTTGCATGCATGTTGTCATAATGATAGTCAGCTACTTCCTCCACTCAGTTTGCTTGCATGCAGGCGGCATATTAATGATCCCAGTAAATGAAAAGAAAAGTTGACTTGCAAAGAAGGTATTAAATTTTACATTGGTACATGTAATTTGAGTTTGTGGCCTTATATATAAAAATGAAGGGAGTAGTAAGGTTCCCGTGCGTTGCACGGAAGAGTGAAATGCATTGATCGTGGAGTTGTTTATTTTGACAAAGGATGTGGGGGTCATCTCTAGAGCTCACAAACATCCGGGTGAAATAGATAAAAAGGTATCTTTTGCAAACAAAAGCGTTCAACTGTTCAACCTGCATCCAAAACTTGTGAAGAAATAACACTTATTGTGCTTTGCAAGAAATGATCTTTAAGAATTAGTTTTTGAGTATCAATTGTTATACATGTTGGCTACAGATGACATGGCACTTTCTTATAGTCAATAGTTGGCTATACTATTAAGTATTAACCATGCCCTTATACACCTAGACGGAGGGATTAAATCAGGATGACTTGGAAGGGGCAGAGGAGATGTAAGAAATGGTTCATAGTAAGTCTTTCACCAGTACTGTAGTAAAAGTTCATACAAGGAAGATTCTAGACTAAACTATACATGGATACACTTTTATTCATGCGCGATACTCCAATAGAGCAAGATCATGCATGGAAGTCTCCACATGCTTGGACAGCGGATTACACTGAGCGAAGACTAATGATCAACATTTAACTTGATAATGCGTATGTCCAGGTGAACCTCCTTGGAGTCCCCATGCACCGCGTTGGGGGGTAAATCATACCATGCATCTTCCATGTCCACATTGGCGGGAAGGTCCCAGCTCTGCACAGTCCTAGTCAGCATGATGGAGCCGGTGTCACCGCCCACTTACCTCGAAGGGGTAGTAACAGTGAGCACGCACCTGTACATCGGCCTCGGGTCAGTGTCAGCATCAGCGGTGTCGCCCCTGACACACACTACAGAGACGGGGCGTCGGCCTACGCGGGCCTTGCCAGTGCCCACGATCAAGAGGAAGATGCTGCCGTCCTCCTCCGAGACTAGCAAGCGGCGGTGATCCTCAAGTGACTCCGGCATGGTGAAAGGGTAGCATGTCTCGTACTTGATGTTCTCCGCCAAGGGCCAGTAGTGACATTTTTTAGTAATGATATCTGGCGATTGTTCGGCACGAGCTCAATCCTGGCGAATCCCACGTGACCTTCAGATTTCCATCCGACGGTGGCCTGTTTTCAAGCCATAGTATTTGACAAAACCGCCACCCTTACACACGTATTATAACTGCGTCGCGGGCGTTTGCAACTGCCATGTCTCCCAGTGAACGTTCGCTAGGGATTGGAGTTAGCACCGATGGCGGTTCATAGTCATTCCACGCTCGGGCATTGAAGTTTGTAACTATTTTAGATTAGAATATACTACTCCTCCGGTGCTAGTAGTAGAGTAGAGTCCTACTCCACTACTACTCTACTCAAGCAAGTTAGGGCATAGTAGTAGGTACTGTAGGGAGTACCAGTACTGTGATCACTCAAGCAAGTTGTCTGACTTCGACATGACCCTATGCTGATGGTATGTTTCTCATAAGTCAAGTGGCGTACTGTAGTCATCATCACCTGTCCACTTCCCGCAGCACATATTCGCTTCTCCATCTTTGTCCGCTCTTCCATCCCCGCTAAGGCGCCTCCCCCCTCGTCCAATCTTCCATCCCCGCTAAGGCGCCTCCCCCCTCATCCGAAACCCAAGAACTAACAATGGCAAAACCGAGCAGCGTCCGCCGAAAGAGTGGCTGGAATTCGCTCCCCACAGAGGTAATCAAGCTCATTGTTTCGCGTGTGGAAAATCTCGGTACCATGCCGCTCACCGCGTGCTCGTCGGGGCTGTACCATTTACTCAAAGCCCTTAGGCCGGAGCCTTTTAAGCCATCTCCTTGCTCGTTGATGCGGCCTGATCTTCAGAAACGGCGTGTCACGCAGCATAACGATCATAGGGTGGAGAGCATCAACCCCCTTGACTGCGATCTGATCCCCGTCACCCTCAACTACATTAACGGTATGTATTGGGTCGGCATGAACACGTCTTGGGTGGTGCTCGTCGACGGTCGCGATAGCTGGATGCTCGTGGAGGTCTACACCCGACGATTGATCCCCCTTCCTTCGATTAACACTTCACTGCTTTGGCACCGCGACCCAGAATACTTGGAATCTTACAGTAGCCAACATGATACCAAGTTTGATTTGCTCAAGGTTGTAATCTGCCAAGTGCCCACAAGATCTGCGAATCATAAAGACTTCAGGCTAATTGCGTTCTTCAATCGCGGTCTCGCCTATCTGACAGGTCACTGCGGTAAGTGGATAAATCTGCACGTCCATCGCAGGATCATACATCCTCCATGGTTCTCTAATGCCATTGAACACAAGGGCTTCATTTACGCTGTCGACTCCTTCTATGGCTGGACGTATTGCTGGCCTACTCCAGTCATCGCTACAAACGGCTGTTATAGCAGTATGTTACTTTCCTATGATATCATGATGGCTTTCTTATATTACTGTCAACATTTACTGAAAAAATATCCATGCCCATAACATGCTGTTCTTAAGATTGACTACATCAAGAGCCCTTTTTATTTGAATCCAACTTGATATGATGTTGTAGGCCGCCTGGTGTCCCTACCCTTCCTAACCCCAAAACCAATCAAAGAAAAGCGGCTTGGCAGTTGCAGGTGGTTCCTGGCTCGATCAGACGATGGTGAACGATTGATGATCGTTCGCACATACCGGGCGTGTTGTCTCATGGAATACAAACACAGTCACTGCAAGGTCTTTGAGAAGGATCCCAGCTTCTCTAGGCCTTCAGGAATTTTTGACTGGGGGTTGGTAAGTAGCCTTGGTACACACTCTTTGTTTGTCGAACTGAATTATCTGATTAACTAGGAGATAACCGATGGCAAGGATCATGATGGCAGTGCAGTTTCGTTCACCAGGCAAAACTGTGTGTACACAACGCACCATGCGTCTTTGCACGCACCATACCTTGACATGTGCCGCCATGCTCTGCAGCCCAAAGTAGGAGAAAGGGTCGCAAGTATCAGACTTCGACCTGCTGGCTGGAGTTTCCCCCATCAGGCATCCATCTGGTTCAAGCTGTCAGCCAATCTCCACAGCTTTAAAAATACTAACGTCTAACAGAGCCAGTTAGTACATGCGTACACTTGGTGTAGTAGGATATTTATTTAGTTTGATGCATACACTTGTTCTTTTTTGGTAGCCCTTTTGTAATGATGGCTGATGTTTGGTTTGGAAGAGAGACTTGTGTCTTCACTCTTCTGGCCTGCTTACTGCTTCTGTTGCACCCCCAGCCCTGGTTGTTGCTGCTGCTGTTTTCAATGTACAATCAGTAGTATATTTCGTCTGTTGGTTGAATAAATGTGTTGTTAGAACGACAAACATAATGTTTTGGAAGTCGTTGCACGGTTCGATCCTTTAGTGCCCCGTACCGTACGTAGCGCATACTATTTTTTGTATTGAACACATTTTCTACTTGTTGATAACATGCAGCCCACTGATGAATGACCAATAGAGGAGCCCATAATTAACTAGAAGGGAGGCTCTCACATGATCCGGCCCAGGTACATGCTCATGGTCCCCTAAAGATAAATAAGTAAATAAATAAATAATGCTAAATGCTCATGCACCAGTTCTTTAAATTCACAATTTAACAGGAGGATATTATTTCCTATGATAGTGTCGTTACATTCAATCGACATTATTCTTAGGCAAAGATAGCGACCAACCTTCTTTCTCCCAGCATTTTCTTCCTGCAACCAGCGGACCCATGCAAATTGTAGACAACGTTGTAAATAGTTCCGGTCCATTTTTATTTTTCAGTAAGAATGTCCAACCCAGCCCAGCACATTGGCGACAACACTTTATCCTCTGCCTTGGTGCGCTCGCCGCGGCGCCGCCGTCCGGCCCTGTCAACATAGTTTTTTTCGAAACGGTCCCTATCTGTCGGCGTTCTGGGAACGGGGGTCCCCAGACTTGCCTGCCTGCGGCCCATGGCATGGCTTTGCGCGTGGGCCTGTACGGCCCAACTTCATCAACAAGGTGTTCAAGACCCTCGCGAGGGGCCAAGCCTTGCGAGGCGGACCACCCAAGACCTCCTCGGGAGCGGCCTCACCAGGTTGGCTCACGAGGAGCAGAGAGATCAAGGTGAAGCAAACCTCATGAGGTTCTCGTGACGTGAGCCATGACGATCAAGATCAGGCGGGCGCCAGCGTGCAGTGTGTTTGTTTCCTCTTTGGTGCTAAGGAAGCAAGCGCAGGCGCGGAGTACCGAGGCGTCAAGCAAAGGTTTCCATATCGGTGCAACGAGACCAAGACTAGTAGGACGGCAAGACGGAGGTCACAATGGAGCCCAAGGTGGTGTCACCACCAGAGCCTTTTGCAGGCGAAGACCGCTTTTTTCAGGATAAGCTGTACTAGCTGTCCCCTTTCAAATTGGCCGTTGTTGGCTCCCTTCCCGCTCAATATTTGGGGAGAGGACCAGAGCCTATATAAGTAGAACGAGCCACCACCGTAGAGGACACCTAGATCGGAAATGGTACGGAAGCATCTGATCTTTAGCGGATCCTTAGCCACACATCAAAGCACAAGAACACCTCAACCTCAGGAGGCTGTTCTTCCCCCTTTGTAGTGTTCATCATCAGCCCGAGAGGCAATCCACCACACCACACTGGAGTAGGGTATTACACCACAACGGTGGCTCGAACCAGTATAAATCTTGTGTCTCTTTGTGTTGTGAGTTCGTTGAGTTCGTCCGCGAGATCTTAGCAAGCTAGGGCGTGGATCGGTAGGGGGGAAAGAACTTCCCGCGCACCCCAGAGTTTGAACCTTAAGGGTTTTTCCGGAACCCATGATCCGACATTTCGCGCGCCAGGTAGGGGTGCGCCGGGCTTCCCTTGCCACCCGCATTGCTCAGATGGCCCCTGTCGGCGGGCCACCCCGTCGCTCTCCGTCGCCTTCCGCCAACACCGCTACCGGCCCGGTGGGGAACAAGAAGCAAGCGTGCTCGTTGCACCCCTCATGCGACAGGACGGCCGCACCGCCACTCCATCGCCGACTCCCGCTGGTTCGTCGTCTGACGCTCGTCACGCTCCCATGGACGCACGGGCTGCACTCCTCATGGCGCACGAGCTCATGCGCTACCGCCCGGTCGACGACCTCTACGAGGACTGGCTCGACCGCATCGCCGAGCTTGTCAGCGCCGCAGGGGGCTCCCCTGTGCCGTCCCTCTCACTGCCTCGCCCTCCGCTAGCTACGGGCGACGTAGCACTTGGAGCACCTCCACCACCTCTGCACCAAGACGGTGCCCTGGCGCCAAGGCGTGCTGCTCCGCGGCGCGACCCACCGCGTCCGGCGCCCGCGCGTGAAGAAAGAAGCTGCCATGAAGTTCCTCGACCGCAAGAGAACGCTCCGCCACACCTCGCACCGCCACGCCAGGATCGTCTACCACGGCAGGGCCCCGCGTCACTTGCCGTAGCGGCGCATGGGCATCATGACCAAGCTCCACCTCCAAGACGGGCCCTGATGACCACGGCCGGCTGCTGCGCCTTCACCCCTAAGCTGCATAGCGTCGCCTGGCTGGGCAAGTTTAAGACAGATCCACCTCCTCGCTACGATGGCACACCCGACCCCACGGACTTACCGCAGCTCTACGAGCTGAGCATCGAGGCGGCCAACGGCAACGAGAAAGTCATGACGAACAGGTTCCCTATGGAGCTCATAGACGGCGCCCATTCGTGGCTCCTGAACCTGCCTCCAGGCTCGATCTCCTCCTAGGACAAGATTCGCGACCGCTTCGTCGCCAACTTCCAGGGCACTCGCGACCGCCCACTGCTACCTCTTGAGCTTGCGTTGGATTCCCCGAAGATTAAAGGATGATGCAGCAGAGTAGCGTAAGTATTTCCCTCAGTTTTTGAGAACCAAGGTATCAATCCAGTAGGAGGCTACACGCAAGTCCCTCGTACCTACACAAAAACAATAGCTCAACGCAACCAACGCGATTAGGGGTTGTCCATCCCTTCACGTTCACTTACGGGAGTGAGATCTGATAGAGATGATAGATAATATTTTTGGTATTTTTGATATAGAGATGCAAAGTGAAAAGTAAAAGGCAAAAGTAAAAAGCAAGTAATAATAAAGTGATGGAGATTGATATGATGAGGATAGACCCGGGGGCCATAGGTTTCACTAGTGGCTTATCTCAAGAGCATAAGTATTCTATGGTGGGTGAACAAATTACTGTTGAGCAATTGACAGAATTGAGCATAGTTATGAGAATATCTAGGTATGATCGTGTATATAGGCATCACGTCCGAGACAAGTAGACCGACTCCTGCCTGCATCTACTACTATTACTCCACTCATCGACCGCTATCTAGCATGCATCTAGAGTATTAAGTTAAAAAGAGAGTATAACGCCCTCGATGCGACTATAGCTCCCACGTGTCGAGGCACGACTTAGAGACATAATCGCATTGAAGGCATATGTCGCAAGTTAGGCAATCTTCACAACATCCCATGTAATATAGATAATAAAAGGGGAGATAACATAGTTGGCTTACACTCGCCACGTCAATCAAGTACATAAATAGCATTACAACATTCAAACACTCATGGCCCGACTACGGCGCCAAAATAAAAGATAACCCAACATGCGACATGGTCCCGATCACCCCAACTGGGCACCACTATTGATCATCAGGAAAAGAAACATAGTATCGTTGAGAGTCCTCGTTTAACTCCCACTTGAGCTCGAGCGCATCACCTGGAGCGGAATCATCAGGCCCTGTATCTGGTTTGGAAGTAATCTGTGAGCCACAGGGACTCAACAATCTCGCACCCTCGTGATCAAGACTATTTAAGCTTAATAGGTAAGGCAAGGAAAATATGTGGAGCTGCAGCAAGCGACTAGCATATATGGTGGCTATCCTGTTCGCAAAAGAGAGCGAGAAGAGGAGGCAAAGCGCGAGCGAGTAACTAGAGAACAACCTGCGCAAACATTACTCCAACACCGTGTTCACTTCCCGGACTCCGCCGAGAAGAGACCATCACGGTAACTCACACTGTTGATTCATTTTAATTAAATTAAGGTTCAAGTTATCTACAACTGGACATTAACAAATTCCCATCTGCCCATAACCACGGGCACGGCTTTCAAAAGTTCAAATCCCTGCAGGGGAGTCCCAACTTAGCCCATGACAAGCTCTCACAGTCAACGAAGGAATAGACCTCCTCCCGAGACGTTCCGATCAGACTCGGTATCTCGGTTCTTCAAGACACTTCGACAGGTTAAAAGAAATCCAGCAACACCGCCTGAATGTGCCGACAAATCCCGATAGGAGCTGCACATATCTCTTTCTCAGGGCACACTCAGATAGGTCAAGCTACGAGTAAAACCAACCCTCAAGTTTCCCCGAGGTGGCCCCACAGGCTGCCTGGTTCGGACCAACACTCAGAGGAGCACTGGTCCGGGGGGGGGGGTTAAATAAGATGACCCTCAGGCTCCGGAAACCCAAGGGAAAAAGAGGCTATGTGGCAAATGGTAAAACCAAGGTTGGGCATTGCTGGAAAAGCTTTAATCAAGGCGAACTATCAAGGGGTTCCCATTATAACCCAACCGCGTAAGGAACGCAAAATCCGGGAACATAACACCGATATGATGGAAACTAGGGCGGCAAGAGTGGAACAAAACACTAGGTGAGAGGCCGAGCCTTCCATCCTTTACCAAGTATATAGATGCATTAAGATAACATGGCAATATAATGATATCCCAACAAGTAAATAATATTCCACCAAGGAATGGCCTCCAAACTTCACCTGCAACTAGCAACGCTATAAGAGGGGCCGAGCACAGCAGTAACATAGCCAATCAACGGTTTGCTAGGACATGGTGGGTTAGAGGTTTGGCATGGCAATTTGGGAGGCATGATAAGCAAGTGGTAGGGATCATAGCATAGGCATAGCAAAAGAGCGAGCATCTAGCAAAGCAAAGATAGTAGTGATTTCGAGGGTATGATCATCTTGACTGCAAAGTTGTCAGAGTTGACTGGATCCTCGAAAACAAACTCAACGGGCTCCTCGTTACCGAACTCGTCTCCCGTCTCTACCCAAACAAGAAAAACAAGCAAACGGAACACAATCAACCACGTGCAAGCTCAAACAATATGATGCAAAGATGATATGCTATGCGGGATGCAATATGTGATGCATATGCAAGATTTGACAAGGGATGCATGAACCTGGCCTCAACTTGGAAGTCCAAGTGTGCCACTGGAAAGATGAGATGAAATCGCTTGAAAACGATATAAAGAACGCCCGAATCGGAGTTACGGTTTGGAAATGGCAAGCAATTCAAATATGACCACGTTCTGCGATTTACAGCAAGTAGCCATCTAAATGCAACAAGATGAACATGCTACAGCACCCAAACATGGCATCAAAATACATGGAAGGGATCCATTCAAGAATCTTAACAAAAGTCTAGCACTGAGCTACGGCCAATTCATCCATTAACAGGTTCAAACAAGCATGGCAAAAATGCATTTGACAAACAGATTTCAGACTTAGTGAAATTAACACTTGTCTGGAATTTCAGATCAGATAGCACTCTTCGGAGCATGAAAACAATATGCTACAGGACCTGAACATGGCAAAGTAAAGCATGGCATGGAGCTACTCAAAGAGATTAACAAAAGACCCTTAGTGACCTTGAGCCAAAAGGGATCAGAAAATACAATTGCAAGCATGTGAACATGGCAAAAACATAATTAGTTCTCAGACTTAGTGAAAACTGGAGCATGCTGAAACAGATATCAAGTAGGCATGTTTACGAGCTCGATGCACTCACCACAGAGCAAGTCCTGACAATCTAAGCATACACCCATCAACAATACACAAAATTCAAGCTAGACATGGCAAGAACAACACCATAGCATGCACGGATCAACTACAACATCCTCGGCAAAATTGCTAACAAGTAGACAATCTGCCCAGATTCACGAAATGACAAAAGTAGAGCTCGATTGACTCAAGCTAGGGTGCTCCATAATTAAAAACAAAGACATCGATGGATAGAGCACTACAAGATTAACAAATCATCCTTACTGATCATCCTCAAAAGAGGCACGGATCACTAGGAAACAACATGAACATATGGCCATATGAGATAAATAGGTCAAGGACTTAGTGGAAATGCTAAGTCCCTGAAATCAGCACTAACAAATGCCTCACTTTGCAAGCTTGTGCTAGTCACCACACACATCACAAAAATACATGGGTTGCACCTCTGGAAAGATGGCAAAACCCTTAACAAAACACATGAAGAGCACCTGGGCATATCATGCACACAATAATCATGGCAAAAATGACAAATATCTAAATAGAGCAGCAGATCTGACAATTAACTCAAATAGCACTCTTCTAACAACATTTAGGGCATCAAGATGAACTAAAATGAAAATGATGCAAAGAGATGAAATGATGTACTCCCTGAGATGAACATTTTGATATGATATATGCCCAAAACGGAGCTACGGATGAGGAGTTACGACACGATGAACATAGCTAAACAAAATTAGGGTTAGGGACGGAAAGTCAACCGAATCTCAGATCTGGATCGGGTTTGCACGCGGTTCGAGGTTCGTCGCCGTTCCACCGGAGTTGACGTCCGAGTCGGCCGAATCGGAGGAAGACAAGCGCCAGGGTCGAGGTGGAGCGAGGAGGAGGCCGTCCGGAGCGCGTCGGGGCGGCGAGGCGCGTCGATGGCGAGGTCGGCGAGGGGCGGTGCGCGGTGGCCGGCCAGAGCACTGAGGCGGCGGAGCGGCGAGGTCGGGCGCGACGGACGGCGGCAGAGGCGGCGGTGCGGCGTACGGTGGCGCGGGGGCCG
>NC_041384.1:597727770-597745211 GCF_002162155.2 Triticum dicoccoides
GCGGGGGCCGGCTCGGGTCGCCCGCGGCACTGGAGAGGCGCGGCCGGGCCGGGGAGGGCCCCGCGCGGGCTGAGCGGGCCGGCGGCGGCGATGTGGGAACGCCTGCCACGTGGCGTGACAGGAGTGGGCGGCGGCGATGTCTGGCGCGTGGACAGACGTGTCCGGCGCGCAGATGAGGAGCGGGGCTAGGTTTAGGGTGGTTTGGATCCGAAATTTCGGGGAGGGGATATTTATAGAGGTAGGAGGAGCTAGGAAGCTCCAAATGAGGTGCGGTTTTCGCCCACGCTATCGTGATCGAACGCTCTAGATGATGGAGAGGGTTTTGGTGGGTTTTGGGCCAACTTGGAGGGGTGTTGGGAAGCAACACACACGAGGCCTTTTCGGTCACTCGGTTAACCGTTGGAGTATCAAACGAAGTCCAAATGATACAAAACTTGACAGGCGGTCTACCGGGAGTAAACCAAGGCCGCTTGGAAAGTCTCGGTCCAATCCGGAAATGTTTAATCCCCACACATGCAAGAAAGGTAGAAATGACCACCGGAGGAGAACGAAGCACCGGAATGCAAAACGGACAACGGGGAAAATGCTCGAATGCATGAGATGAACACGTATGCAAATGCAATGCACATGATGACATGATATGAGATGCATGACAACGAGAACAACACACGGAGACAAAAACCCGAACCCGAGAAAATAAAATAACTTAAGGCCGGAAACGGCAAGAGTTGGAGTACATATTGGGTAAATCACATCCGGGGTGTTACACAGAGTAACGCCTTAAGCAAGATGGCATAATGTAGAGAGATAAATTCATGCAATATGAAATAAATCCCATCTTGTTATCCTCGATGGCAACGATACAATACGTGCCTTGCTGCCCCTTCTGTCATTGGGAAAGGACACCGCAAAATCGAACCCAAAGCTAAGCACTTCTGCCATGGCAAGAAAAACCAATCTAGTAGGCCAAACCAAAATGATAATTCAAGAGACTTGCAAAGATAACCAATCATACATAAAAGAATTCAGAGAAGATTCAAATATTATTCATAGATAGACTTGATCATAAACCCACAATTCATCGGTCTCAACAAACACACCGCAAAAAGACGATTACATCGAATTGATCTCCACGAGAGAGGGGGAGAACATTGTATTGAGAACCAAAAAGAGAGAAGAAGCCATCTAGCTAATAACTTCGGACCCGAAGGTCTGAGGTAAACTACTCACACTTCATCGGAGAGGCTATGATGATGTAGAAGCCCTCCGTGATGACGGCCCTCTCCGGCGGAGCTCTGAAACAGGCCCCAAGATGGGATCTCGTGGATACAGAAAGTTGCGGCGGTGGAATTAGGTTTTTGGCTCCGTATCTGATCGTTTGGGAGTACGTAGGTATATATAGGTGGAAGGAGTACGTCAGTGGAGCAACAGGGGGCCCACGAGGCAGGGGGCGCGCCCTAGGGGGGCGCCCCCACCCTCGTGACCGCCTCTGTTACTTCTTGAAGTAGGGTCCAAGTCTCCTGGATCACGTTCGGTGAGAAAATCACGTTCCCGAAGGTTTCATTCCATTTGGACTCCATTTGATATTCTGTTTCTTCGAAACACTGAAATAGGCAAAAAAACAGCAATTCTGGGCTGGGGCTCCGGTTAATAGGTTAGTCCCAAAAATAATATAAAAGTGGAAAATAAAGCCCAATATAGTCCAAAACAGTATAAAATATAGCACGGAGCAATCAAAAATTATAGATACTTTGGAGACGTATCAGGCATCCCCAAGCTTTATTCCTGCTCGTCCTCGAGTAGGTAAATGATAAAAAGAGAATGTTTGATGCGGAGTGCTACTTGGCATAATTTCAATGCAAACCTTCTTAATTGTTGTACGAATATTCAGATTCGAAAGATTCAAGACAAAAGTTCATATTGACATAAAAATAATAATACTTCAAGCATACTAACAAAGCAATTATGTCTTCTCAAAATAACATGGCCAAAGAAAGTTATCCCTACAAAATCATATAGTTTGGCTATGCTCTATCTTCACCACACAAAGTATTTAAATCATGCACAACCCCGATGACAAGCCAAGCAATTGTTTCATACTTTAACATTTTCAAAACTTTTTCGATCTTCACGCAATACATGAGCGTGAGCCATGGATATATCACTTATATGTGGAATAGAATGGTGGTTGTGGAGAAGACAAAAGGAGGGGAAGATAGTCTCACATCAAGTAGGCGTATCAACGGGCTATGGAGATGCCCATTAATAGATATCAATGTGAGTGAGTAGGGATTTCCATACAACGGATGCACTAGAGCTATAAGTATATGAAAGCTTATCAAAAGAAACTAAGTGGGTGTGCATCCAACTCGCTTGCTCATGAAGACGTAGGGCAATTTTGAGGAAGCCCATCATTGGAATATACAAGCCAAGTTCTATAATGTAGAATTCCCACTAGTATATGAAAGTGACAAAATGAGAGGCTCTCTATCATGAAGATCATGGTGCTACTTTGAAGCACAAGTGTGGTAAAAGGATAGTAACATTGTCCCTTCTCTCTTTTTCTCTCTTTTTTTTATTTGGGCCTTTTTTTGGCCTCTTTTTCGTCCGGAGTCTCATCCCGACTTATGGGAGAATCATAGTCTCCATCATCCTTTCCTCACTTGGGACAATGCTCTAAAAATTGATGATCATCACACTTTTATTTTTCTTACAACTCAACAATTACAACTCAACACTTAGATCAAATATGACTCTATATGAATGCCTCCGGCGGTGTACCGGGATATGCAATAAATCAAGAGTGACATGTATGAAAGAATTATGAACGGTGGCTTTGCCACAAATACGATGTCAACTACATGATCATGCTAGCAATATGACAATGATGGAGCGTGTCATAATAAACAGAACGGTGGAAAGTTGCATGGCAATATATCTCGGAATGGCTATGGAAATGCCATGATAGGTAGGTATGGTGGTTGTTTTGAGGAAGGTATATGGTGGGTGTATGATACCGGCGAAAAGTGCGCGGTATTAGAGAGGCTAGCAATGGTGGAAGATTGGGAAAACTGCGTATAATCCATGGACTCAACATTGGTCATAAAGAACTCATATACTTATTGCAAAAATCTAGAAGTTATCAAAGCAAAGTATTACACGCATGTTCCTAGGGGGATAGATTGGTAGGAAAATACCATCGCTCGTCCCCGACCTCCACTCATAAGGAAGACAATCAATAAATAAATCATGCTCCGACTTCATCACATAACGGTTCACCATACGTGCATGCTACGGGAATCACAAACTTTAACACAAGTATTTCTCAAATTCACAACTACTCAACTAGCATGACTCTAATATTACCACCTTAATATCTCAAAACAATTATCAAGCATCAATATTTTCTTAGTATTCAACGCACTCAAAAGGAAGTTTCACAAATCTTCAATACCGAGCATATTATTATTAAGCAAATTACCATGCTATTAAGACTCTCAAAATAATATAAGTGAAGCATGAGAGATCAATAGTTTCTTTAAAAAAATCCACCACCGTGCTCTAAAAGTTCTAAGTGAAGCACACAGAGCAAAATTATAACGCTCAAAAGATATAAGTGAAGCACATAGAGCAAAACTACATAGCTCAAAAGATATAAGTGAAGC
The DNA here is from genome assembly GCF_002162155.2 of Triticum dicoccoides. Classification (NCBI taxonomy): domain Eukaryota; kingdom Viridiplantae; phylum Streptophyta; class Magnoliopsida; order Poales; family Poaceae; genus Triticum; species Triticum dicoccoides. The sequence goes on from NC_041384.1 coordinate 597,731,436, forward strand.
ACATAGAGTATTCTATCAAATTCAATTCATGTATGGCTGTCTCAAAAGGTGTGTACAGCAAGGATGATTATGGCACACTAACAAACAAAGACACAAATAATACAAGACGCTCCAAGCAAAACACATATCATGTGGTGAATAAAAATATAGCTCCAAGTAAAATTACCGATGGAAGTAGACGAAAGAGGGGATGCCTTCCGGGGCATCCCCAAGCTTTGACTTTTTGGTGTCCTTAGATTATCTGGGGGGTGCCATGGGCATCCCCAATCTTAGGCTCTTGCCACTCCTTGTTCCATAATCCATTAGAAGAATTCACCCAAAACTTGAAAACTTCACAACACAAAACTCAATAGAAATCTCGTGAGCTCCGTTAGAGAAAGAAAACAAAAGACCACTTCAAGGTACTGTAATGAACTCATTCTGTATTTATATTGGTGTTAAACCTACTGTATTACAACTTCTCTATGGATTATAAACTATTTTACTAGCCATTGATTCATTAAGATAAGCAAACAACACACGAAAAAAAAGAATCTGTCAAAAACAGAACAATCTGTAGTAATCTGTAACTAACGCAAACTTCTGGAACTCCAAAAAATCTACAAAAATTGGACGACCTAGACAATTTGTTTATTGATCAGCAGAAATTGGAATCAGTATTTTATCACGTTCTAGTGATTTTTAATGATTCAGGCACTGAGCGCAAAGTTTCTGCAAATTACAGCAAGATCAAATAACTATCATCCAAGAAGATCCAATAGGTCTAACTTGGCACAAACACTAATTAAAACACAAAACCACATCCAAACATAAGGTAGATGGGTTATTTATTACTAATCAGCAAGGAAAAATATTGGGTTGTCTCCCAACAAGCGCTTTTCTTTAAAGCCTTTTTAGCTAAGCATTGAGATTTCAATGATGCTCACAAGAAAGACAAGAATTGAAGCACAAAGAGAGCATCATAAAACATGTGACAAACACACTTAAGTCTAACATACTTCTTATGCATAGGCATCTTATAGGCAAACAAATTATCATAGCAAGCAAAAACTAGCATATGCAAGGAAGCGGAAAGAAACAATAACAATCTCAACATAACGAGAGGTAATTTATTAGCATGAAAATTTTTACGACCATATTTTCCTATCTCATAATAATTACATGTGGGATCATAAGAAAATTCAATAAAATAGCTATCACATAAAATATTTTCGACACGATCGACATGCATGCAAAGTTGACACTCTTCTGAGATAGTGGGATTAACATTAACTAAAGTCATGATTTCTCCAAGCCCACTTTTATCAAAAATTTCATAAGAATGAATGTTATCCAAATATGTGCGATCTAATGTTGACACTCTTCCAAACCCACTTTCAATATTATTGCAAACACTATTATCAATCTTATATTCATCATGGGGCTTAAATAAATTTTCAAGATCATAAGAAGAATCTCCCCAATCTTGGCTATTGGACATAGCAAAACTAGCATCCCCAAGCTTAGGGTTTTGCATATTATTAGTATAATTTACATCAACAGAATTTATAATAAAATCATTGCAATCATGCTTTTTATTCAAAGATCTATCATGAAGCACTTCATCACAATTTTCAGATTTACGGAATTCAGGCAAAAGCTTATAAAGATAATCTAGTGCATCCACATCACTAGGAATTGGTTCATCATAATTGGATCTCTTAAAAAGATTGGCAAGCGGATGAGGATCCATAGATATTAGCTACTCTGTTTAGGAATAAATACCCAACTATTTCAACCAAACAAGCAAACGAGCCAAGTAAGACATTAAGGCAGATGAAGAGACGAACGGAAAAGAGAGGGCGAATAAAACGGCAAGGGTGAAGTGGGGGAGAGGAAAACGAGAGGCAAATGGCAACTAATGTAATGCGGGAGATAGGGATTGTGATGGGTACTTGGTATGTTGACTTTTGTGCAGACTCCCCGGCAACGGCGCCAGAAATTCTTCTTGCTACCTCTTGAGCTTGTGTTTGATTTCCCCGAAGAGTAAAGGATGATGCAACAGAGTAGCGTCATTATTTCCTTCAGTTTTTGAGAAACAAGGTATCAATCCAGTAGGAGGCTACACACAAGTCCCTCGTACCTACACAAAAACAATAGCTCAACGCAACCAACGCGATTAGGGGTTGTCAATCCCTTCACGGTCACTTATGGGGGCGAGATCTGATAGAGATGATAGATAATATTTTCGGTATTTTTGATATAGAGATGCAAACTGAAAAGTAAAAGGCAAAAGTAAAAAGCAAGTAATAATAAAGTGATGGAGATTGATATGATGAGGATAGACCCGGGGCCCATAGGTTTCACTAGTGGCTTCTCTCAAGAGCATAAGTATTCTACAGTGGGTGAACAAATTACTGTTGAGCAATTGACAGAATTGAGCATAGTTATGAGAATATATAGGTATGATCATGTATATAGGCATCACGTCCGAGACAAGTAGACCGACTCCTGCCTGCATCTACTACTATTACTCCACTCATCGACCGCTATCCAGCATGCATCTAGAGTATTAAGTTAAAAACAGAGTAACGCCTTAAGCAAGATGACATGATGTAGAGAGATAAATTCATGCAATATGAAATAAACCCCATCTTGTTATCCTCGATGGCAACGATACAATACGTGCCTTGCTGCCCCTTCTGTCACTGGGAAAGGACACCGCAAGATCGAACCCAAAGCTAAGCACTTCTCCCATGGCAAGAAAAACCAATCTAGTAGGCCAAACCAAACTGATAATTTGAAGAGACTTGCAAAGATAACCAATCATACATAAAAGAATTCAGAGAAGATTCAAATATTATTCATAGATAGACTTGATCATAAACCCACAATTCATCGGTCTCAACAAACACACCGCAAAAAGAAGATTACATTGAATAGATCTCCACAAGAGAGGGGGAGAACATTGTATTGAGAACCAAAAAGAGAGAAGAAGCCATCTAGCTAATAACTATGGACCCGAAGGTCTGAGGTAAACTACTCACACTTCATCGGAGAGGCTATGATGATGTAGAAGCCCTCCATGATGACGGCCCTCTCCAGCGGAGCTCCGGAATAGGCCCCTAGATGGGATCTCATGGATACAGAAAGTTGCGGCGGTGGAATTAGGTTTTTGGCTCCGTATCTGATCATTTGGGGGTACGTAGGTATATATAGGAGGAAGGAGTATGTCGGTGGAGCACCAGGGTGCCCAGAGGCAGGGGGCACGCCCTAGGGGGCGCCCCCCACCCTCGTGACCGCCTCTGTTACTTCTTGGAGTAGGGTCCAAGTCTCTTGGATCACGTTCGGTGAGAAAATCACGTTCCCAAAGGTTTCATTCCGTTTGGACTCCGTTTGATATTCCGTTTCTTCGAAACACTGAAATAGGCAAAAAAACAGCAATTCTGGGATGGGCCTCCGGTTAATAGGTTAGTCCCAAAAATAATATAAAAGTGGAAAATAAAGCCCAATATAGTCAAAAATAGTAGATAATATAGCATGGAGCAATCAAAAATTATCGATACGTATCACCCACCTGCCGCGGGAGACCTGCGTCGCGTCAATCAACAACCAGGAGAGACCCTCCAGAAGTACATCCAGCGCTTCAACAACGTTCGTCTCAAGATCCCCAAGGTGACGGACGAGGCCATCATCTCCGCGTTCTCTGATGGCGTCTGCGATGTCAAGATGAAGGAGGAGCTCGCTATCCACGAGGAGCTGTGCACATCCCTAGAGTTGTTCAACCTGGCGACCAAGTGTGCAAGAGCTGAGGAAGGGCACCTCTCCCTCCTTGAGCTCCTGGATGCGGACTCGGAGGAGAAGAAAGCCAAGGCCAAGGACGTGAAGCGCAAGGGAGCAGCCGTGCTTGTGGCAGAGCCAGACACCAAGCACGGCAGAGATCAGCCCGAGTCATCCAAGAGCAGCCGACCCTTCTGTGCCTTCCATAACCTGCATACCCACAACACGAATGACTGTCAAGAGCTCAGAGCCATTCGAGAAGGACGCTTCGGTCGACGCCCCGAGTGCAACGACCGGGGCTACAGCCAAGGAGGAGGACGTGGAGGCGGACGGTGGGACGACCGTGGCCCGCACCAGGAGTGGCGCGACCGGCCTTCTGAGGACCGCTGGTAGGATCAGCCTCGCGAGGGCCCCTGAAGGGATCAGCCTCATGAGGATCATCCTCAAGGCAATGCTGGCCTTCCTCCACTTCCGCCGCCGCCAAGAAGGAATGACGACCATCATCAGGACGAGGGGGCTGGGGGCTTCTAGGAGCCACGTGCTATCGCTTGCATCTTGGGCGGAGCTCAGGCCCCAGCCTTGCAACGTATCTTCAAACAGTTTGCTCGTGAAGTGAATGCAGTCCTCCCCAAGCTTGAGGCCACATGCCCGCTCAGGTGGTCCAAGTGCGCCATCACCTTCAGTTCGGCGGATCAGCTCAAGTGCGCGGCCACCGCTGGTGTGCCCTCCCGATGCTTTGCTCCCCTGTCATCAGCAACGTGCAAGTCACCAAGACCCTCATCGACAATGGCACAGGGCTCAACGTCCTGTCCCTCGACACGTTCGACAACCTCCAAGTGCCGTATCAGCTTCAGCGTACCAAGCCTTTCTCAGGAGTGACCGATGTCTCCACCACACCGATAGGGCAGGTCCGCCTCCCTGTCACCTTCGGGGAACGCAAGAACTACCGCACTGAGCTCATCGATTTGGATGTCGCGCACATCCGTCTGCCATATAATGCCATCCTCGGGTACCCAGCCCTGGCCAAATTCATGGCGGTGACCCATCACGGCTACAATGTCCTCAAGATGCCGGGAAGCGGCGGAATCATCACGGTCCCATGTGAAGAAAGAGATGCGGTGTGCTCCCTTGAGCGTGCCTTTCAAGCTGCAGCAATCGACGACCCCGACAGCAAGGGTGAGTGCCCTCCTAAGGCCACCTCCAAGAAGAAGAAGCAGCTGCGCCATGCAGGACCTCAGGAGGGTGGCGTCGCGACTGGAACCTCGTCAGGATCAGCGCCCGCGCCAGGGGTGCCTCCCTCCATCGCATAGGAAGGCGTGCCCAGCGCCCTTCTCGGGCAGGGCTCTGGGGCACTCCTCTAGAGGGCCTCAGACCTTCCCAACATCACGAGGGAGGCGCTCGGGCACCACTTGGAGGTGTGCTTCACAACACGTTTCCCTCAGGAGAACACAGGGCGAGGAGCACCCACCGCTCAGGACTTCATCACTAGGACCACTCAGGAACTGCAAGACGCAAGGGCCATGCGCGGCGGCCGCTGCTCACCAGGCACAACTCCACATCCAGGCGAGGATGCCGGGCTGCGCATTTGCATCGATGTCCCAAGGCTCATCATGGCCGCATCTCAGGAGCCCTTCTGGCCTTCTTATACGTCCATTTTGCATCATGCTTTTATATCGATATTTATTGCATTATAGGCTGTTAGTAGTCATGTGAATTTGGTATTCGTTCGATATTTTGATGAGATGTATGTTGTCTCTCCTCTAGTGGTTTCATGTGAACGTCGACTACATGACACTTCACCATTATTTGGGCCTAGAGGAAGGCATTGGGAAGTAATAAGTATATGATGGTTTGCTAGAGTGACAGAAGCTTAAACCCTAGTTTATGCGTTGCTTCGTAAGGGGTTGACTTGGATCCATATGTTTCATGCTATGGTTAGGTTTACCTTAATACTTCTTTTGTAGTTGCGGATGCTTGCAATAGGAGTTAATCATAAGTGGGATGCTTGTCCAAGTAAGGGCAGCACCCAAGCACCGGTCCACCCACATATCAAATTATCAAAGTACCGAACGCGAATCATATGAACGTGATGAAAACTAGCTTGACGATAATTCCCATGTGTCCTCGGGAGCGCTTTTCTCTATATAAGAGTTTGTCCAGGCTTGTCCTTTGTTACAAAAAGGATTGGGCCATCTTGCTGTACTTTATTTACACTTGTTACTTGCTACCCGTTACAATTTATCTTATCACAAAACTATCTGTTACCTATAATTTTAGTGCTTGCAGAGAATACCTTGCTGAAAACCGCTTGTCATTTCCTTCTGCTCCTCGTTGGGTTCGACACTCTTACTTATCAGAAGGACTACGATAGATACCCTATACTTGTGGGTCATCAAGACTCTTTTCGGGCGCCGTTGCCGGGGAGTGAAGTGCCTTTGGTAGGTGGAATTTGGTAAGGAAAAATTTATATAGTGTGCTGAAATTTACTGTCACTTGTTACTATGGAAATTAATCCTTTGAGGGGCTTGTTCGGGGTATCTTCACCTCGACCAATAGAGCAAAGAGTTGCTCCTCAACCTACTGAACCTACTGAAAATGAAAATGTTTACTTTGAAATTCCTTCGGGTATGATAGAGAAACTGCTAGCTAATCCTTTTGCAGGAGATGGAACATTGCATCCCGATTTACACCTAATCTATGTGGATGAAGTTTGTGGATTATTTAAGCTTGCAGGTATGCCCGATGATGTTATCAAGAAGAAGGTATTCCCTTTATCTTTGAAGGGAGATGCATTGACATGGTATAGGCTATGTGATGATATGGGATCATGGGACTATAAGCGATTGAAATTGGAATTTCATCTAAAGTTTTATCCTATGCATCTTGTTTATCGTGATCGTAATTATATATATAGTTTTTGGCCTCGTGAAGGAGAAAGCATCGCTCAAGCTTGGGGGAGGCTTAAGTCAATGTTATATTCATGCCCAATCATGAGCTCTCAAGAGAAATGATTATTCAAAAAATTTATGCTCGTCTTTCTGACAACAATCGCTCGATGCTCGATACTTCTAGTACTGGCTCTTTTATGATGAAGACTATTGAATTCAAATGGGATTTATTGGAAAGAATTAAACGCAACTCTGAAGATTGGGACCTCGGCGAAGGTAAGGAGTCAGGTATAACACCTAAGTTTGATTGTGTTAAATCTTTTATGGATACCGATGTTTTTCGTAAATTTAGCACTAAATATGGAATTGACTCTAAGATAGTAGCTTCTTTATGTGAATCCTTTGCTACTCATGTTGATCTCCCTAAGGAGAAGTGGTTTAAATATAATCCTCCCGTTGAAGTAAAAGTAGTTGCACCTATTAAAGTTGAAGAAAAGACTATCACTTATAATGATCCTATTGTTCCTACTGCTTATGTTGAGAAACCACCTTTCGTTGTTAGGATAAAGGATCATGCTAAAGCTTCAACTATGGTTCGTAAAAGTAATATTAGAACTTATACACCTCCTGAGAAAGTTAAAGTTGAACCTAATATTGCTATTGTCAAAGATCTATTGGCTAATAATATCGATGGGCATGTTATTTACTTCTGTGAAGAAACTGCTAGAATTGCTAAACCTGGTGCTAAATATAAACATAGACCTGTGGTAGGCATGCCTATTATTTATGTTAAAATAGGAGATCATTATTATCATGGCTTGTGTGATATGGGTGCTAGTGCTAGTGCAATACCTATTTCCTTATACGGAGAAATTATGCATGATATTGCACCAGCTGAGATAGAAGATATTGATGTTACCATTAAGCTTGCCAATAGAGATACTATTTTACCAATTGGGACTGTTAGAGATGTTGAAGTCTTGTGTGGGAAAGCTAAATATCCTGCTGATTTTCTTGTTCTTGGATCCCCACAAGATAGCTTTTGCCCCATTATATTTGGTAGTTGATTTCCGCAAATTAAACAAAGCTACTAAAAAAGATCATTACCCCTTGCCATTCATTGATCGAATGCTAGAAAGATTATCCAAACATACACATTTCTACTTTCTAGATGGTTATTCTGGTTTCTCTCAAATACATGTGTCAGCTGATGATCAAGCAAAGACCACTTTCACTTGCCCTTTCGGTACTTTTGCTTATAGATGTATGCCTTTTGGTTTATGTAATGCACCTGCTACCTTTCAAAAGTGCATGATGGCTATATTCTCTGACTTTTGTGAAAAGATTTGTGAGGTTTTCATGGATGATTTCTCCGTTTACGGATCCTCTTTTGATGATTGCTTGAGCAACCTTGATCGAGTTTTGCAGAGATGTGAAGAAACTAACCTTGTCTTGAATTGGGAGAAGTGCCACTTTATGGTTAATGAAGGTATTGTCTTGGGGCATAAAATTTCTGAAAGAGGCATTGAAGTTGATAAAGCTAAAGTTGATGCTAAAAGATGCCGTGTCCCAAGGACATCAAAGGTATAACAAGTTTCCTAGGTCATGCCGGTTTTTATAGGAGGTTCATTAAGGACTTCTCAAAAATTTCTCGGCCTTTGACTAATCTATTGCAAAAATATATTCCTTTTGTCTTTGATGATGATTGTGTAGAAGCATTTGAAATACTTAAGAAAGCATTGATTTCTACACCTATCGTTCAGCCACCTGATTGGAATTTACCTTTTGAAATTATGTGTGATGCTAGTGATTATGCTGTAGGTGCTGTTCTAGGGCAAAGGGTTGATAAGAAATTAAATGTTATTCAATATGCTAGTAAAACACTAGACAATGCCCATAGAAATTATGCTATTACTGAAAAGGAATTCTTAGCAGTTGTTTTTACTTGTGATAAGTTCAGACCTTATATTGTTGATTCTAAAGTAACTATTCACACTGATCATGCTGCTATTAAATATCTTATGGAAAAGAAAGATGCTAAACCTAGACTTATTAGATGGGTTCTCTTGCTACAAGAATTTGATTTGCATATTATTGATAGAAAGGGAGCTGAGAACCTAGTTGCAGACAACTTGTCTAGGTTAGAAAATGTTCTTGATGACCCACTACCTATTGATGATAGCTTTCCTGATGAACAACTGAATGTCATAAATGCTTCTTGTACTGCTCCATGGTATGCTGATTATGCTAATTACATTGTTGCTAAATTTATACCACCTAGTTTCACAAACCAGCAAAAGAAAAAGTTTTTCTATGATTTGAGACATTACTTTTGGGGTGACCCACATCTTTATAAAGGAGTAGATGGTGTTATTAGGCGTTGTGTACCTGAGCATGAACATGAACAGATCCTACGCAAGTGTCACTCCGAGGCTTATGGAGGGCACCACGCTGGAGATAGAAGTGCACACAAGGTATTGCAATCCATTTTTATTGGCCTACTCTCTTCAAGGATGATCGTAAGTTTGTCTTATCTTGTGATGAATGTCAAAGAATTGGTAATATTAGTAGACGTCAAGAAATTCCTATGAATTATTCACTTGTTATTGAACCATTTGATGTTTGGGGCTTTGATTATATGGGACCGTTTCCTTCCTCTAATGGATATACTCATATTTTAGTTGTTGTTGATTACGTTACTAAGTGGGTAGAAGCTATTCCAACTAGTAGTGCTGATCATAACACTTCTATTAAGATCCTTAAAGAAGTTGTTTTTCCAAGGTTTGGAGTCCCTAGATATTTAATGACTGATGGTGGTTCACATTTTATTCATGGTGCTTTTCGTAAAATTCTTGCTAAGTATGATGTTAATCATAGAATTGCATCTCCTTATCACCCACAATCTAGTGGTCAAGTAGAATTGAGCAATAGAGAGCTTAAATTAATTTTGCAAAAGACTGTTAATAGATCTAGAAAGAATTGGTCCTAGAAACTTGATGATGCATTATGGACCTATAGAACTGCATATAAAAATCCTATGGGTATGTCTCCATATAAAATGGTTTATGGAAAAGCATGTCACTTACCTCTCGAACTAGAACATAAGGCATATTGGGCCATTAAAGAGCTCAACTATGATTTCAAACTTGTCGGTGAGAAGAGGCTATTTAACATTAGCTCACTTAATGAATGGAGAACCCAAGCCTATGAGAATGCCAAGTTGTTTAAAGAAAAAGTTAAAAGATGGCATGACAAAAGAATACAAAAGCGTGAGTTTAATGTAGGGGATTATGTGTTTCTATACAACTCTCGTTTAAGATTTTTTGCAGTGAAACTCCTCTCAAAATGGAAAGGTCCTTACGTTATTGAGGAGGTCTATCGTTCTGGTGCCATAAAAATCAACAACGTCGAAGGCACAAATCCGAAGGTGGTGAACGGTCAAAGAATTAAACATTATATCTCAGGTAATCCTATGAATTTTGAAACTAATATTATTGAAGCCGTAACCCCGGAGGAATACATAAGGGACACTTTCCAGAATGTTTTAGACTCCGAAAAGGAATAGGTACGTAGTACGATAAGTAAACCGACTCCAAAACAGTTCTCCATTTTGGAATATTTAAAAAAATAGGAAAATAAGAAGCAGTACAGGGAGGACACGAGGGTGGAGTGCGCGCCCTACCCCCGGGTGCGCCCCCTGCCTCGTGGGCACCTCGTGCGCTCTCCAGACTCCATTTTCTTGCACGATACTTCTTTTGGTCGGTAAAAATTCATTATATAATCTCCCGAAGGTTTTGACTCCTGTGTCATGACAATATCCTCTGTTTTTGTTTCGAGCTGTTTCTCTGACAGATCTAGATCACCATGACGTCTCCAAGCGCCCCCAAGGACAAGTTCTTCGAGAAGGTCAACAACCCCTACCTCATGGAAGTGCTACAACGCCCTCAAACCATTGAGATGCGTGATGGGTTGTTGCACATCCGCGACGTTGAGGGACCAAGGAGGACAGGAAGCGTGGAGATGAGGCTCGAAGCAATGGATCAACAAGTTTTCAAGTGTTAGGGGATGGTGGAACGCGGACTCAATGCCAACCACATGATGATCGCGGAGTTCACCAACAACCACAAGTTGGATGCCAATAACATTGGGGAAACCATCTTCAAGCTTCACGAGAAGATCGAGCATCTCCAAGCCCAAATTTATGACCTACAAAACCAAAACTGTGAGTATGAATATAGATTCAAGAGGATGAGTTTGGCTGCAGATTTGAGGATCCCGGAGACTCGATCATCCTTCTATGATGGTGAGCCTATGCCTTGGAAGGTGGACGACAAGCCCACATCATCAACAACTCCACCATCTTCTTCACCAGCAAAGGAGATATAATCACATGGGTATGGGCACTCCCCTTGGCAACTGCCAAGCTTGGGGGAGGTGCCCCGGTATCGTATCACCATCACACTCCTATCTTTACCGTTTTTCTTAGTCCGATCCTTTTAGTATTATCTTGATCTAGTAGAATAAAGTTTTTAGTATAATCTAGTTTTGAGTTTTGCTTTATGATCCTTCTGTGTAATCGAGTCAGTGAGCTATATATAATAAAGATTAGTGTTGAGTCAAGGGCTTGATTATTCTGCTATGATCTTGAGTGAATAAAAGAAAAAAAAGAGCAAAAAGAAATAAAAAGAGATCATATTGAACTTATGGAGAGTAATGACTTCACATATAAAGAGTTTGATGATTAAAAAATGTTGAGAGTTAACAAACATAGTTTTGGTCATCATTGCAATTAATAGGAAGTAATAAAGAAAGAGAGGTTACACATATAAATATACTATCTTGGACATCTTTTATGATTGTGAGCACTCATTAAAATATGACATGCTAAAGAGTTGATGTTGGACAAGGAAGACAACGTAATGGGTTATGTTTTTCTTATATCGGAAATAAAGTATATTGTCATGGATCATCCAACATGTTAAGTTTGCCTTTCTCCCTCATGCTAGCCAATTCTTTGCACCAAGTAGAGATACTACTTGTGCTTCCAAATATCCTTAAACCCAGTTTTGCCATAAGAGTCCATCATATGTACCTATGGATTGAGTAAGATCCTTCAAGTAAGTTGTCATCGGTGCAAGCAATAAAAATTTCTCTCTAAATATGTATGATTGATTAGTGTGGAGGAAATAAGCTTTATATGATCTTGTGATGTGGAAGAAATAAAAGCGACGGACTTCATAATAAAGGTCCATATCACAAGTGGCAATATAAAGTGACGTTCTTTTGCATTAAGATTTCGTGCATCCAACCATGAAAGCGCATGACAACCTCTGCTTCCCTCTGCGAAGGGCCCATCTTTTACTTTTATCTCTTACCTTTATGCAAGAGTCATGGTGATCTTCACCTTTCCTTTTTACATTTTATTCTTTGGCAAGCACATTGTGTTGGAAAGATCCTGATATATATATATATATATAATTGGATATAAGTTAGCATGAGCTATTATTGTTGACATTACCCTTGAGGTAAAAGGTTGGGAGGCGAAACTATAAGCCCCTATCTTTCTCTGTGTCCGATTAAAACTCCATACCCATAAGTATCGCGTGAGTGTTAGCAATTGTGAAAGACCAAATGATAGTTGAGTATGTGAACTTGCTGAAAAGCTCATACATGGACTCTTTCCGATGTTATGATAAATTCCAATTCCTTCAATGACTGAGATTATAGTTTGTTGGGTCTCAATGAAGTTTTTGATTCATACTTGACATTGTGAATAGATTATTACTTGAGCATAAGAAATCATATGACAATATGACGGCTGTTTGGGACACCTAGATGCCCAGGCACCTTGACTAGATACCGTTGGATCAGATCTTGATCTGTTGTTGTGATGGTGGCATGCACACCTCTAATGGAAACAAAAAACTTTCATACATTGTATACCCACGTACATGCATTGATGAGATTCCAAAAAAAAAATTGATGCATGTCATTTGTTTACCTTCCAAACATTGCTACAAACGCTATGGAAAAGGTCAAATATAGTAACTGATACATGGCATTCATTGTGTCTTGCGTGAGAGAGTAACAATTAATTCATTTTTCATACCCGTTGCCTTCTATGGTAGCCACTGGTTAACAAATTAATGGAAAATGTGAGCACGGGTTTAGCGATGTCAGGATTGTTTCACAATCTGACGGGATAATATATTCATATGAGGTATGCACGTCACAAAGTAAAAAATAATTAAGATCACATCTTATACCATTCGATCACCTTAATTTTTATAGGTAAATTAGTGGTAAAAAAGTGTGACCCGGCCTTAATTTTTAAAAGACTTGATACCTTGACAAGTAAAACATTACGAAAATACATAAGAATGTCCTAATTGTACATACAAAACCTTTGGGACGATGTTTCATATTATTTAATTATATCTGATACCTTAAAACAATCAGAGTATATACATACCTTTTTTGTTTTATTAGGTATATACATACCCTTGGGTATCTTTATATGCATCTGTGGTCGAAATGTGAAAAAATCGGGTGTGGGTATCAACCTGCACGCGTACGTTCATAAAATTAGTCGTCAAAAAGTGTGACCTAGCATTTTTTTTAAATACTCGATAGTTTGAAAAGTAAAACATTAGGAAAATACATAAAAATGTCCCAATTATACATACAAACCTTTGGGACGATGTTTCGTATTATTTTGCCATACCTAATACCTACAAAAATTAGAGCGTATATACATACCCTTTTGCTTCATTAGGTATATACACACTCTTGCGTACCTTGGATTGCAGCTATAGTTAAAATGTCAGAAACATAAAGGATGCATGAATAACCAGAAATATCATGGGTATATATATACGCGCCATCTTTTTTTAGAAGTCAATGGGAGGTATAAGCAAAATATTTTTAATGAACGTATAATAGAGTGCACTGTTATAGAAAATACCATGCGGTTTTAGTTTGGAAAGGAAAACTTATAGGGAACCAATAGTAAATCATTGACCATTAATGATTGGATGCATGCAAACAAACCTTGGAAAGTCATTATATCGTAGATTGTACACATGCATGAAGAAATATGACTTGCCATAACGGGTCTACGTGCCCAGGC
>NC_041384.1:597745683-597750133 GCF_002162155.2 Triticum dicoccoides
TACTAGCAAACATGCCCGTGCGTTGCAACGGGTGAAAAAAAATGATGCCTCCAGTCCGTTAAGCATGGGCCAAGACCCCAGAAATCCACATCCTCCTTTTCTATGATTCCACATCCTCTATCTCAAGACCGTTCCACAACGTGTTGCCACTTATCCTTCTTCCTGCCTTCATCGATCATGGTTGCGGTCTCAACAATAATTATGCCTGCATAAGAGAATGTTTAAAAAGAATTTAAAATTGATCTCACTGAGCTGGACATAAGGGCCGCCCTCCACAAGTTAATCCCAAAGGCCGGGCCATACACCGCCCTCATACTCATGCTCGCTTTTGCACAATGCCCATGCTTTGCTTTAGAGATGTCAATTACACGAACCAGGGTTGGCAGGGATGAGGAACTGGGTTGTGGGGCACTGATCGATTGGGGGAAGGGTTCTCCAGGACTCTAACCAGGACATGGGACATTGTAGCCCGGCTAATATAATAGCGAAAAACAGTAACCGGGACATGGGACATTGTAGCCCGGCTAATATAATAGCGAAAAGCAGGAAGTTGGTGTCGGACACACCAGAGTCTTCGAGTCCAACTCCTCGTGTGTTCGTAATCGGCGCCATATTAGGTAGATGCAAATGTCACAAACAGATAGCAGACAACATAGGTTGACAAAGCTTCTTATTTCTATATGAGCTTGCATGATGATCAATAGATCATTCGTCGACCATAAACTTCACCTTGTGTGCAATTTCTGAAACCAATTCTGTGATTCTTGTTCTTCATATGAAAGGTTCTTCCTTCCTATTGAAATGCTAACCCTTCTTTAAATCTAAGTTTACAGGACACATGAGCGATTTTCTAGTCGCAGTAAAGATTTTTCTGTAACCTTTATACATACAGCTTGCTTCATCTTATTTCACTCGATCACCTGTCGTCAATCCTAATACAGCCATGAAATGCTAGTTCGGTACATGATCGTACATGGTAGTTAAGCCTGATGTTCTCTGTACATAATGTCTTCGAACAAACTCTTTGCCTACTCCAGAAGTTTTATTTTGTCGCTGTTGTTCCATGAACACTACTGGCACAGCTGCTGCAGTGTGCTGCCCCATCTGTAGAGAGCTGTAAGCCTGGTACGCCACATTACTTACACGCGAGATTCATACATATACAGACATACACAGCCACATCCAAACAACCAGAGATTGGCAAATAAAGTATCATGCTCAAACTTGTAGGAAATTCAGCCTAAAAGGTAGAGCGATATTGTACCTTTTAGACTGTAAGTGTTGCTTTTGGATAACATACCAAACACACCCATGATCAGCATCAACTGCTCCTTTCTGCATCAGGTTTTCTTCAAATAAGTGTAGAATTAATGCAAGTTCAAGTCAAGTACTCCAATAAAAAATAAGGCTTGTTTGAGCACCACTTACCCAAATCAACTGAATACTAAGCTGGTTCGACCAGCACAGGGTGTGGCTTATCTTTAATTTAGGTCGAATTCATGGCTTGTAATTAAGCAAACAAACTCGCACCGGATATACCGACAGCAGCAGAATTTGAGTGAGTGCCTTGTCACTTGTCAATGTCGGACGCGAGCGGCTGCGTGGCTACGAGCCTACAACGGAGCTGGAAGACACCCAGGCAGCCACCTCGCTTCCCTGCATCACCCCCTTCTTCCCGTGCGTCTTCTCGAAGGATCCATGTAGTGAGGTCGTTGGATCCGTTGGCCAGGACCAGCAGCGCGGCACCTTCAGTTCTCCGGCGTGCCTCGCCCAGCCTCTAGCCTTACTTCCTTTTATCCCCTGCCTGCCTCTCTACCTTTGGTAAGCCGCCGCTGCCACTGCCGCTTGAAAAGGCCGTGAGGACCTGCTCCGTCCATCCTGCCCTCAACGCTGCTGAAATCTGGACTCAATTGCTATCATCCTCATACACACGGAACTCTATACATATATGCAATCGCCTCCAGGCCAGAAGTTTTTGCATACTACAACAGGGATATAGGAAATCCGACCTCTCGTGATGTATGTCGCGCATAAACTGCCACGATTCTCCAGAATTGGGGACGCGCCAACGTGGAGTAGCGCCGGTGACATCATTGCCATCATCGCCGTCGGGGCAACACCTCCAGGCCTTGTATCGTGGGGCATCATGCGCTGATCCTGGCGAGGACTTAGGCGTCGGGGGTCGTGGGGATTCTAGCATGAGAGGAATCGGGGGCGGCATCGCAGGAGGAGGCCACGCTCCGGGCGGTCGTGAGGAGAGAGAAGCAAGGAGGTCGGGATTGCAAGACGTGGGTGGACTTATCCGTCTGTTTTTATTTGGGACCGGGAAAGGATGCATAGCAACCAAACCAGGAGGAATTGGAACCGACTATGTAGTCTGATGGAGAACTAAGAATCAATTGAATTATTATTTCCTGCGTAGTCTGTAAAATATCATAATGGACGAAACCAAATCAAATAAGCTACCCACGCGGACACGGTTAATGTTAGGGTCTGGTCCTTTTAAATCTCAGCTGTCGATCTTTATGGTTAACATAAAATTATCGGATATGATGTGATGACGTATGAAGAACTATGAAAGTCTCCGTCTTTTAATATTAGGTAAAGATATGTTGTTGTTATAAGATTGATCACGATGCTCTCATGTCTGTATTTTATTTTATCGACACCTCTACCTCTAAACATGTGGACATATTTATCGTTATCGGCTTCCGCTTGAGGACAAACGAGGTCTAAACTTGGGGGAGTTGATACGTCCATTTTGCATCATGCTTTTATATCGATATTTATTGCATTATGGGCTGTTATTACACATTATGTCACAATACTTATGCCTATTCTCTCTTATTTTGCAAGGTTTACGTGAAGAGGTGCCGGCAGCTGGAATTCTGGACTGGAAAAGGAGCAAATATTAGAGACCTATTCTGCACAACTCCGAAAGTCCTGAAACTCCACGGAAGTTATTTTTGGAAATAATAAAAAATACTGAGCGAAGAATATATCAGAGGGGGCCCACACCCTGGCCACGAGGGTGGGGGACGCGCCCTACCCCCTGGGCGCACCCCCTGCCTCGTGGGCCCCCTGCTGGCCCTCCGGTGCCCATCTTCTGCTATATGAAGTCTTTCGTCCGAGAAAAAAATCATAAGCAAGCTTTCGGGACGAGACTCCGCTGCCACGAGGCGGAACCTTGGCGGAACCAATCTAGGGCGCTGGCGGAACTGTTCTGCCTGGGACACTTCTCTCCGGGAGGGGGAAATCATCGCCATCGTCATCACCAACGCTCCTCTCATCGGGAGGGGGCCAATATCCATCAACATCTTCACTAGCACCATCTCCTCTCAAACCCTAGTTCATCTCTTGTATCCAATTCTTGTCTCTAAGTCTGAGATTGGTACTTGTAGGTTGCTAGTAGTGTTGATTACTCCTTGTAGTTGATGCTAGTTGGTTTATTTGATGAAAGATCATATCTTCAGATCCTATATGCATATTAATACTCCTCTGATTATGAACATGAATATGCTTTGTGAGTAGTCACGTTTGTTCGTGAGGACATGGGAGAAGTCTTGCTATTAGTAGTCATGTGAATTTGGTATTCGTTCGATATTTTCAAGAGATGTATGTTGTCTCTCCTTTAGTGGTGTCATGTGAACGTCGACTACATGACACATCACCATTATTTGGGCCTGGAAGAAGGCAATGGGAAGTTATAAGTAGATGATGGTTTGCTAGAGTGACAGAAGCTTAAACCCTAGTTTATGCGTTGCTTCGTAAGGGGCTGATTTGGATCCATATGTTTCATGCTATGGTTAGGTTTACCTTAATACTTCCTTTGTAGTTGCGGATGTTGGGGAACGTAGCAATAATTCAAAATTTTCTACGTATCACCAAGATCAATCTATGGAGTCATCTAGCAACGAGGGAGGAGTGGATCTACATACCCTTGTAGATCGCGCGCGGAAGCGTTCAATAGAATGTGGTTGATGGAGTCGTACTCGTCGTGATCCAAATCACCGATGATCCTAGCGCCGAACGGACAACACCTCCGCGTTCAACACACGTACGGAGCAGCGACGTCTCCTCCTTCTTGATCCAGCAAGGGGGGAGGAGAGGTTGATAGAGATCCGGCAGCACGACGGCGTGGTGGTGGAAGTAGCGGGATTCCAACAGGGCTTCGCCAAGCGCTGCGGGAGGAGGGAGATGTGTCATGGGAGGGAGAGGGAGGCGCCAGGGTTTGGGTGTGGCTGCCCTCCCTCCCCCCCACTATATATAGGGCCAAGGGAGAGGGGGGGGCGCAGCCTTGGCCCTTCCTCCAAGGAAGGGTGCGGCCAGGGAGGAGTCCATCCTCCCCAAGGCACCTAGGAGGTGCCTTCCCCTTTTAGGACTCTTCCTTTCCCTTATCTCTTGGCGCATGGGCCTCTTCGGGCTGGTGCCCTTGGCCCATATAGGCCAA
>NC_041384.1:597750426-597803938 GCF_002162155.2 Triticum dicoccoides
ACTCCCGGTACAATACCGATAATGCGCGAAACTTTTCCGGCGACCAAAACAAGACTTCCCATATATATAAATCTTTACCTCCGGACCATTCCGGAACTCCTTGTGACGTCTGGGATCTCATCCGGGACTCCGAACAACTTTTGGGTTACCGCATACTAATATCTCTATAACCCTAGCATCACCGAACCTTAAGTGTGTAGACCCTACGGGTTCGGGAGACATGCAGACATGACCGAGATGACTCTCCGGTCAATAACCATCAGCGGGATCTGGATACCCATGTTGGCTCCCACATGTTCCACGATGATCTCATTCGATGAACCACGATGTCAAGGACTTAATCAATCCCATATACAATTCCCTTTGTCTAGCGGTACGATACTTGCCCGAGATTCGATTGTCGGTATCCCGATACCTTGTTCAATCTCGTTACCGGCAAGTCTCTTTACTCGTTTTGTAACACATCATCCCGTGATCAACTCCTTGATCACATTGTGCACATTATGATGATGTCCTATCGAGTGGGCCCAGAGATACCTCTCCGTTTACACGGAGTGACAAATCCCAGTCTCGATTCGTGCCAACCCAACAGACACTTTTGGAGATACCTGTAGTGTACCTTTATAGCCACCCAGTTACGTTGTGACGTTTGGCACACCCAAAGCACTCCTACGGTATCCAGGAGTTGCACAATCTCATGGTCTAAGAAAATGATACTTGACAATAGAAAAGCTTTAGCATACGAACTACATGATCTTGTGCTAGGCTTAGGATTGGGTCTTTGTCCATCACATCATTCTCCTAATGATATGATCCCGTTATCAATGACATCCAATGTCCATGGTCAGGAAACCGTAACCATCTATTGATCAACGAGCTAGTCAACTAGAGGCTTACTAGGGACATGGTGTTGTCTATGTATCCACACATGTATCTGAGTTTCCTATCAATACAATTCTAGCATGGATAATAAACGATTATCATGAACAAGGAAATATAATAACAACTAATTTATTATTGCCTCTAGGGCATATTTCCAACAGTCTCCCACTTGCACTAGAGTCAATAATCCAGTTCACATCGATATGTGATTAACACTCAAGGTCACATCCCCATGTGACTAACACCCAAAGAGTTTACTAGAGTCAATAATCTAGTTCACATTACCATGTGATTAACACTCGATGAGTTCTGGGTTTGATCATGTTATGCTTGTGAGAGATGTTATAGTCAACGGGTCTGAATCTTTCAGATCCGTATGTAATTCGCAAATCTCTATGTCATCTTGTAGATGCAGATACTATGCTATATTTGGAGCCATTTCAAATAACTGTTCTACTTGGAGCTATTCTAAATTGTTGCTCCATTATACGTATCCGGTATCTCTACTCAGAGCTATCCGGATAGGTGTTAAGCTTGCATCGACGTAACTCTTTACGTCGAACTCTTTATCACCTCAATAACCGAGAAACATATCCTTATTCCTCTAAGGATAATTTAGACCACTATCTGGTGATCTACTCCTAGATTACCTTTGTACCCTCTTGCCAGATATGTGGCAAGGCACACATCAGGTGCGGTACTTAGCATGGCATACCGTATAGAGCCTATGACAAAAGCATAGGGGACGACATTCGTCCTTTCTCTTTCTTCTGCCGTGGTCGAGCTTTAAGTCTTAACTTTATACCTTACAACTCAGGCAAGTACTCCTTCTTTGACTGATCCATCTTGAACCCCTTCAATATCATGTCAAGGTATGTGCTCATTTGAAAGTACCATTAAGCGTTTTGATCTATCCTTATAGATCTTGATGCTCAATGTTCAAGTAGCTTAATCCAGGCTTTCCATTGAAAAACACTTTCCAAATAACCCTATATGCTTTCCGGAAATTCTACATCATTTCTGATCCATAATATGTCAACAACATATACTCATCAGAAATTCTATAGTGCTCCCACTCACTTCTTTGGAAATACAAGTTTCTCATAAACTTTGTATAAACCCAAAATCTTTGATCATCTCATCAAAGCGTACATTCCAACTCCGAGATGCTTACTCCAGTCCTTAGAAGGATTGCTGGAGCTTTGCATACTTATTAGCATCTTTCAGGATTGACAAAACCTTCCGGTTGTATCACATACAACCTTTCCTCAAGAAAATCGTCGAGGAAACAATGTTTTGACATCCTATCTGCAAGATTTCATAAATAATGCAGTAATCGCTAATATAATTCCAACAGACTCTTAGCATCGCTACGAGTGAGAAAGCCTCATCATAGTCAACTCCTTGAACTTGTCGGAAAAAATCTTAATGACAAGTCGAGCTTTCTTAATGGTGATACTTACCATCATTATCCGTCTTCCTTTTAAAATCCATATGTACTCAATAGCCTTACGACCATCGAGCCGTTCTGCCAAAGTATACACTTTGTTTTCATACATGGATCCTCTCTCGGATTTTATGGCCTCGAGCCATTTATCGGAATCCGGGCCCACCATCGCTTCTCCATGGCTCGTAGGTTCATTGTTGTCTAGCAACATGACTTCCAAGACAGGATCACGTACCACTCTGAAGTAGTACACATCCTTGTCATCCCACGAGCTTTGGTAGTGACTTGATCTGAAGTTTCATGATCACTATCATAAGCTTCCACTTCAATTGGTGTAGGTGCCACAGGAACAACTTCCTGTGCCCTGCCACACACTAGTTGAAGAGACGGTTCAATAACCTCATCAAGTCTCCACCATCCTCCCACTCAATTCTTTCGAGAGAAACTTTTCCTCGAGAAAGGACCCGATTCTAGAAACAATCCCTTATTGCTTTCGGTTCTGAGACAGGAGGTATACCCAACTGTTTTGGGTGTCCTATGAAGATGCATTTATCCACTTTGGGTTCGAGCTTATCAGCCTGAAACTTTTTCGCATAAGCGTCGCAGCCCCAAACTTTTAAGAAATGACAGCTTAGGTTTCTCTAAACCATAGTTCATACGGTGTCATCTCATCGGAATTACGTGGTGCCTTATTTAAAGTGAATGTGGTTGTCTCTAATGCCTAACCCATAAACTATCATGGTAATTCGATAAGAGACATCATGGTATGCATCATATCCAATAGGGTGCAGTTATGATGTTCGGACACACCATCACACTATGGTGTTCGAGGCTATATTAGTTGTGAAACAATTTCCACAATGTCTTAATTCTATGCCAAACTCGTAATTCAGATATTCATCTCTATGATCATATCATAGATATCTTATCCTCTTGTCATGATGATCTTTCAACTTCACCCTGAAATTAATTGAACCTTTCAATAATTCAGACTCGTGATTCATCAAGTAAATATACTCAACATCTACTCAAATCATCTGTGAAGTAAGAACCTAACGATATCCACTACATGCCTCAGCACTCATTGGACTGCACACATCAAAATGTATTACTTCCAACAAGTTGCTTTCTAGTTCCATTTTACTGAAAACGAGGCTTTCAATCATCTTGCCCATGTGGTATGATTTGCATGTCTCAAGTGATTCAAAATCTAGTGAGTCCAAACGGTTCATTTGCATGGAGTTTCTTCATGCATATACACCAATAGACATGGTTCGCATGCCTCAAACTTTTCAAAAACGAGTGAGCCCAAAGATCCATCAACATGGAGCTTCTTCATGCGTTTTATACCGATATGACTTACGTGGCAGTGCCACAAGTAGGTGATACTATCATTACTATCTTTTGGCATGAACATGTGTATCACTACGATCGAGATTGAATAAACCATTCATTTTAGGTGTAAGACCATTGAAGGTATAATTCAAATAAACAGAGTAACCATTACTCTCTCTCCTTAAATGAATAATCGTATTGCGATAGACATAATCCAATCATGTCTATGCTCAACGCAAACACCAATCTTCATGGTAGAGGGAGCGTACGATATTTGATCAACCATGGAAATACTTCCAACACATATCGTCATCACACCTTTTGGCTAGTCTCCATTTATTCCGTAGCTTTTATTTCGAGTTACTAACACTTAGCAACCGAACCGGTATCTAATACCCTGGTGCTACTAGGAGTACTAGTAAAGTACACATTAACATAATGTATATCCAATATACTTCTATCGACAGCCTTCTCATCTACCAAGTATCTAGGATAATTCTGCTCCAGTGGCTGTTCCCCTTATTATAGAAGCACTTAGTCTCGGGTTTGGGTTCAACCTTGGGTTTCTTCACTAGAGCAGCAGCTGATTTGCCGTTTCATGAAGCATCCCTTTTGCCCTTGCCCTCCTTGAAACTAGTGGTTTCACAAACCATCAACAATTGATGCTCCTTTTTGATTTCTACTTTTGTGGTGTCAAACATCGCGAATATCTCAAGGATCATCATATATGTACCCGATACATTATAGTTCATCACGAAGCTCTAGCAGCTTGGTGGTAATGACTTCGGAGAAACATCACTATCTCATTTGGAAGATCAACTCCCACTTGATTCAAATGATTGTTGTACTCAGACAATCTGAGCACAAGCTCAACAATTGAGCTTTTCTCCTTAGTTTACAGGCTAAGAAAATCGTCGAAGGTCTCATACCTATTGACGTGGGCACGAGCCTGAAATCCCAATTTCAGCCCTCGAAACATCTCATATGTTTCGCGATGTTTCAAAACGTCTTCGGTGCCTCAACTCTAAACCGTTTAACTGAACTATCACGTAGTTATCAAAATGTGTATGTCAGATGTTCGCAACATCCACAGACGACATTCGAGGTTCAGCACACTGAGCGGTGCATTAAGGACATAAGCCTTCTATGAAGCAATGAAGACAATCCTCAGTCTACGGACCTAGTCCGCATAACTGCTACTATCAACTTTCAACTAAATTTTCTCTAGGAACATATCTAAACAGTAGAACTGAAGCGCGAGCTACGACATAATTTGCGAAGACCTTTTCACTATGTTCAGGATAATTAAGTTCATCTTATGAACTCCCACTCAGATAGACATCCCTCTAGTCATCTAAGTGATTACATGATCCGAGTCAACTAAGCCGTGTCCGATCATCATGTGAGACGGACTAGTCATCATCAGTGAACATCTTCATGTTGATCGCATCTACCATATGATTCATGCTCGACCTTTCGGTCTCTTGTGTTCCGAGGCCATGTCTGTACATGCGAGGCTCGTCAAGTCAACCTAAGTGTTTTGCGTGTGTAAATCTGGCTTACACCCGTTGTATGTGAACGTAAGAATCTATCACACCCGATCATCACGTGGTGCTTCGAAACGACGAACTTTCGCAACGGTGCACAGTTAGGGGAAACACTTTCTTGAAATTTTAATGAGGGATCATCTTATTTACTACCGTCGTTCTAGGCAAATAAGATGTATAAACATGATAAACATCATATGCAATCAAACAGTGACATGATATGGCCAATATCATATTGCTCCTTTTGATCTCCATCTTCAGGGATCCATGATCATCATCGTCACCGGCATGACACCATGATCTCCATCATCATGATCTCCATCATCGTGTCTTCATGAAGTTGTCTCGCCAACTATTACTTCTACTTCTATGGCTACCGGTTAGCAATAAAGTAAAGTAATTACATGACGTTTATGTTGACACGCAGGTCATAAATAAATAAAGACAACTCCTATGGCTCCTGCCGGTTGTCATACTCATCGACATGCAAGTCGTGATTCCTATTACAAGAACATGATCAATCTCATACATCACATATCATTCATCACATTCTTCTTGGCCATATCACATCACATAGCATACCCTGCAAAAACAAGTTAGACATCCTCTAATTGTTGTTTGCATGTTTTACATGGCTGCTATGGGTTTCTAGCAAGAACGTTTCTTACCTACGCAAAAACCACAACATGATATGTCAATTGCTATTTACCCTTCATAAGGACCCTTTTCATCGAATCCGATCCGACTAAAGTGGGAGAGACAGACACCCGCTAGCCACCTTATGCAACTAGTGCATGTCAGTCGGTGGAACCAGTCTCATGTAAGAGTACGTGTAAGGTCGGTCCGGGCCGCTTCATCCCACAATGCCGCCGAATCAAGATTGGACTAGTGACGGTAAGCATATTGAACAAAATCAACGCCCACAACTACTTTGTGTTCTACTCGTGCATAGAAACTACACATAGACCTGGCTCTGATACCACTGTTGGGGAACGTAGCAATAATTCAAAATTTTCTACGTATCACCAAGATCAATCTATGGAGTCATCTAGCAACGAGGGAGGAGTGGATCTACATACCCTTGTAGATCGCGCGAGGAAGCGTTCAAGAGAACGGGGTTGATGGAGTCGTACTCGTCGTGATCCAAATCACCGATGATCCTAGCGTCGAACGGACGGCACCTCCGCGTTCAACACATGTACGGAGCAGCAACGTCTCCTCCTTCTTGATCCAGCAAGGTGGGAGGAGAGGTTGATGGAGATCCAGCAGCAAGACGGCGTGGTGGTGGAAGTAGCGGGATTCCAACAAGGCTTCGCCAAGCACTGCGTGAGGAGGGAGATGTGTCATGGGAGGGAGAGGGAGGCGCCAGGGCTTAGGTGTGGCTGCCCTCCCTTCCCCCCACTATATATAGGGCCAAGGGAGAGGGGGGCGCAGCCTTGGCCCTTCCTCCAAGGAAGGGTGCGGCCAGGGAGGAGTCCATCCTCCCCAAGGCACCTAGGAGGTGCCTTCCCCTTTTAGGACTCTTCCTTCCCTTATCTCTTGGCGCATGGGCCTCTTGGGGCTGGTGCCCTTGGCCCATATAGGCCAAGGCGCACATCCCTATAGCCCATGTGCCCCCCCCTGAGGCAGGTGGACCTCCTTGGTGGACCCCCGGACCCCTTTCGGCACTCCCGGTACAATACCGATAATGCGCGAAACTTTTCCGGTGACCAAAACAAGACTTCCCATATATATAAATCTTTACCTCCGGACCATTCCGGAACTCCTCGTGACGTCCGGGATCTCATCCGGGACTCCGAACAACTTTTGGGTTACCACATACTAATATCTCTATAACCCTAGCATCACCGAACCTTAAGTGTGTAGACCCTACGGGTTCGGGAGACATGAAGACATGACCGAGATGACTCTCCGGTCAATAACCATCAGCGGGATCTGGATACCCATGTTGGCTCCCACATGTTCCACAGTGATCTCATCGGATGAACCACGATGTCAAGGACTTAATCAATCCCGTATACAATTCCCTTTGTCTAGCGGTACGATACTTGCCCGAGATTCGATCGTCGGTATCCCGATACCTTGTTCAATCTCGTTACCGGCAAGTCTCTTTACTCGTTTCGTAACACATCATCCCGTGATCAACTCCTTGATCACATTATGCACATTATGATGATGTCCTACCAAGTGGGCCCAGAGATACCTCTCCGTTTACACGGAGTGACAAATCCCAGTCTCGATTCGTGCCAACCCAACAGACACTTTCGGAGATACCTGTAGTGTACCTTTATAGCCACCCAGTTACGTTGTGACGTTTGGCACACCCAAAGCACTCCTACGGTATCCGGGAGTTGCACAATCTCATGGTCTAAGGAAATGATACTTGACATTAGAAAAGCTTTAGCATACGAACTACATGATCTTGTGCTAGGCTTAGGATTGGGTCTTTGTCCATCACATCATTCTCCTAATGATGTGATCCCGTTATCAATGACATCCAATGTCCATGGTCAGGAAACCGTAACCATCTATTGATCAACGCGCTAGTCAACTAGAGGCTTACTAGGGACATGGTATTGTCTATGTATCCACACATGTATCTGAGTTTCCTATCAATACAATTCTAGCATGGATAATAAACGATTATCATGAACAAGGAAATATAATAATAACTAATTTATTATTGCCTCTAGGGCATATTTCCAACAGTCTCCCACTTGCACTAGAGTCAATAATCCAGTTCACATCGATATGTCATTAACACTCAAGGTCACATCCCCATGTGACTAACACCCAAAGAGTTTACTAGAGTCAACAATCTAGTTCACATTACCATGTGATTAACACTCGATGAGTTCTGGGTTTGATCATGTTATGCTTGTGAGAGATGTTATAGTCAACGGGTCTGAATCTTTCAGATCAGTATGTACTTTGCAAATCTCTATGTCATCTTGTAGATGCAGCTACTACGCTATATTTGGAGCCATTTCAAATAACTGTTCTACTTGGATCTATTCTAAATTGTTGCTCCATTATACATATCCGGTATCTCTAGTCAGAGCTATCCGGATAGGTGTTAAGCTTGCATCGACGTAACTCTTTACGTCGAACTCTTTATCACCTCCATAACCGAGAAACATATCCTTATTCCTCTAAGGATAATTTAGACCGCTATCTGGTGATCTACTCCTAGATTACCTTTGTACCCTCTTGCCAGATATGTGGCAAGGCACACATCAGGTGCGGTACTTAGCATGGCATACCGTATAGAGCCTATGACAAAAGCATAGGGGACGACATTCGTCCTTTCTCTTTCTTCTGCCGTGGTCGAGCTTTAAGTCTTAACTTCATACCTTACAACTCAGGCAAGTACTCCTTCTTTGACTGATCCATCTTGAACCCCTTCAAGATCATGTCAAGGTATGTGCTCATTTGAAAGTACCATTAAGCGTTTTGATCTATCCTTATAGATCTTGATGCTGAATGTTCAAGTAGCTTAATCCAGGCTTTCCATTGAAAAACACTTTCCAAATAACCCTATATGCTTTCCAGAAATTCTACATCATTTCTGATCCATAATATGTCAACAACATATACTCATCAGAAATTCTATAGTGCTCCCACTCACTTCTTTGGAAATACAAGTTTCTCATAAACTTTGTATAAACCCAAAATCTTTGATCATCTCATCAAAGCGTACATTCCAACTCCGAGATGCTTACTCCAGTCCTTAGAAGGATTGTTGGAGCTTTGCATACTTATTAGCATCTTTCAGGATTGACAAAACCTTCCGGTTGTATCACATACAACCTTTCCTCAAGAAAATCGTCGAGGAAACAATGTTTTGACATCCTATCTGCAAGATTTCATAAATAATGCAGTAGTCGCTAATATAATTCCAACAGACTCTTAGCATCGCTATGAGTGAGAAAGTCTCATCATAGTCAACTCCTTGAACTTGTCGGAAAAAATCTTAACGACAAGTCGAGCTTTCTTAATGGTGATACTTACCATCATTGTTCGTCTTCCTTTTAAAATCCATCTGTACTCAATAGCCTTACGACCATCGAGCCGTTCTGCCAAAGTGTACACTTTGTTTTCATACATGGATCCTCTCTCGGATTTTATGGCCTCGAGCCATTTATCGGAATCTGGGCCCAACATCGCTTCTCCATGGCTCGTAGGTTCATTGTTGTCTAGCAACATGACTTCCAAGATAGGATCACGTACCACTCTGAAGTAGTACGCATCCTTGTCATCCCACGAGGTTTGGTAGTGACTTGATCTGAAGTTTCATGATCACTATCATAAGCTTCCACTTCAATTGGTGTAGGTGCCACAGGAACAACTTCATGTACCCTGCCACACACTAGTTCAAGAGACGGTTCAATAACCTCATCAAGTCTCCACCATCCTCCCACTCAATTCTTTCGAGAGAAACTTTTCCTCGAGAAAGGACCCGATTCTAGAAACAATCCCTTATTGCTTTCGGTTCTGAGACAGGAGGTATACCCAACTGTTCTGGGTGTCCTATGAAGATGCATTTATCCACTTTGGGTTCGAGCTTATCAGCCTGAAACTTTTTTGCATAAGCGTCGCAGCCCCAAACTTTTAAGAAATGACAGCTTAGGTTTCTCTAAACCATAGTTCATACGGTGTCATCTCATCGGAATTACGTGGTGCCTTATTTAAAGTGAATGTGGTTGTCTCTAATGCCTAACCCATAAACTATCATGGTAATTCGATAAGAGACATCATGGTATGCATCATATCCAATATGGTGCAGTTATGATGTTCGGACACACCATCACACTATGGTGTTCGAGGCTGTATTAGTTGTGAAACAATTTCCACAATGTCTTAATTCTATGCCAAACTCATAATTCAGATATTCATCTCTATGATCATATCATAGATATCTTATCCTCTTGTCACGACGATCTTTCAACTTCACCCTGAAATTACTTCAACCTTTCAATAATTCAGACTTGTGATTCATCAAGTAAATATACTCAACATCTACTCAAATCATCTGTGAAGTAAGAACCTAACGATATCCACTACATGCCTCAGCACTCATTGGACTGCACACATCAAAATGTATTACTTCCAACAAGTTGCTTTCTAGTTCCATTTTACTGAAAATGAGGCTTTCAGTCATCTTGCCCATGTGGTATGATTTGCATGTCTCAAGTGATTCAAAATCTAGTGAGTCCAAACGGTCCATTTGCATGGAGTTTCTTCATGCATATACACCAATAGACATGGTTCGCATGCCTCAAACTTTTCAAAAAACGAGTGAGCCCAAAGATCCATCAACATGGAGCTTCTTCATGCGTTTTATACCGATATGACTTACGTGGCAGTGCCACAAGTAGGTGGTACTATCATTACTATCTTTTGGCATGAACATGTGTACCACTACGATCGAGATTCAATAAACCATTCATTTTAGGTGTAAGACCATTGAAGGTATTATTCAAATAAACAGAGTAACCATTACTCTCTCCTTAAATGAATAACCGTATTGCGATAGACATAATCCAATCATGTCTATGCTCAACGCAAACACCAATCTTGATGGTAGAGGGAGCGTACAATATTTGATCAACCATGGAAATACTTCCAACACATATCGTCATCTCACCTTTTGGCTAGTCTCTGTTTATTCCGTAGCTTTTATTTCGAGTTACTAACACTTAGCAACCTAGTAAAGTACACATTAACATAATGTATATCCAATATACTTCTATCGACAACCTTCTCATCTACCAAGTATCTAGGGTAATTTTGCTCCAGTGGCTGTTCCCCTTATTACAGAAGCACTTAGTCTCGGGTTTGGGTTCAACCTTGGGTTTCTTCACTAGAGCAACAGCTGATTTGCCGTTTCATGAAGCATCCCTTTTGCCCTTGCCCTCCTTGAAACTAGTGGTTTCACAAACCATCAACAATTGATGCTCCTTTTTGATTTCTACTTTTGTGGTGTCAAACATCGCGAATATCTCAAGGATCATCATATATGTCCCCGATACATTATAGTTCATCACGAAGCTCTGGCAGCTTGGTGGTAATGACTTCGGAGAAACATCACTATCTCATTTGGAAGATCAACTGCCACTTGATTCAAATGATTGTTGTACTCAGACAATCTGAGCACAAGCTCAACAATTGAGCTTTTCTCCTTAGTTTGCAGGCTAAGAAAATCGTCGGAGGTCTCATACCTATTGACGTGGACACGAGCCCGAAATCCCAATTTCAGCCCTCGAAACATCTCATATGTTTCGCGATGTTTCAAAACGTCTTCGGTGCCTCAACTCTAAACCGTTTAACTGAACTATCACGTAGTTATCACGTGATGCTTCGAAACGACGACCTTTCGCAACGGTGCACAGTTAGGGGAAACACTTTCTTGAAATTTTAATGAGGGATCATCTTATTTACTACCGTCGTTCTAGGCAAATAAGATGTATAAACATGATAAACATCATATGCAATCAAACAGTGACATGATATGGCCAATATCATATTGCTCCTTTTCATCTCCATCTTCGGGGCTCCATGATCATCATCGTCACCAGCATGACACCATGATCTCCATCATCATGATCTCCATCATCGTGTCTTCATGAAGTTGTCTCGCCAAATATTACTTCTACTTCTATGGCTACCGGTTAGCAATAAAGTAAAGTAATTACATGACGTTTATGTTGACACGCAGGTCATAAATAAATAAAGACAACTCCTATGGCTCCTGCCGGTTGTCATACTCATCGATATGCAAGTCGTGATTCCTATTTCAAGAACATGATCAATCTCATACATCACATATCATTCATCACATTCTTCTTGGCCATATCACATCACAGCATACCCTGCAAAAACAAGTTAGACGTCCTCTAATTGTTGTTTGCATGTTTTACGTGGCTGCTATGGGTTTCTAGCAAGAACGTTTCTTACCTACGCAAAAACCACAACGTGACATGCCAATTGCTATTTACCCTTCATAAGGACCCTTTTCATCGAATCCGGTCCGACTAAAGTGGGAGAGACAGACACCCGCTAGCCACCTTATGCAACTAGTGCATGTCAGTTGGTGGAACCAGTCTCATGTAAGAGTACGTGTAAGGTCGGTCCGGGCTGCTTCATCCCACAATGCCGCCGAATCAAGATTGGACTAGTAACGGTAAGCATATTGAACAAAATCAACGCCCACAACTACTTTGTGTTCTACTCGTGCATAGAAACTACGCATAACCCTGGCTCTGATACCACTGTTGGGGAACGTAGCAATAATTCAAAATTTTCTACGTATCACCAAGATCAATCTATGGAGTCATCTAGCAACGAGGGAGGAGTGGATCTACATACCCTTGTAGATCACGCGCGGAAGCGTTCAAGAGAACGGGGTTGATGGAGTCGTACTCGTCGTGATCCAAATCACCGATGATCCTAGCGCCGAACGGACGGCACCTTCGCGTTCAACACACGTACGGAGCAGCGACGTCTCCTCCTTCTTGATCCAGCAAGTGGGGAAGAGAGGTTGATGGAGATCCAGCAGCACGACGGCGTGGTGGTGGAAGTAGCGGGATTCCAACAGGGCTTCGCCAAGCGCTGCGGGAGGAGGGAGATGTGTCATGGGAGGGAGAGGGAGGCGCCAGGGCTTAGGTGTGGCTGCCCTCCCTTCCCCCCACTATATATAGGGCCAAGGGAGAGGGGGGCGCAGCCTTGGCCCTTCCTCCAAGGAAGGGTGCGGCCAGGGAGGAGTCCATCCTCCCCAAGGCACCTAGGAGGTGCCTTCCCCTTTTAGGACTCTTCCTTTCCCTTATCTCTTGGCGCATGGGCCTCTTGGGGCTGGTGCCCTTGGCCCATATAGGCCAAGGCGCACACCCCTACAGCCTATGTGCCCCCCCCCTGAGGCAGGTGGACCTCCTTGGTGGACCCCCGGACCCCTTTCGGCACTCCCGGTACAATACCGATAATGCGCGAAACTTTTCCGGCGACAAAAACAAGACTTCCCATATATATAAATCTTTACCTCCGGACCATTCCGGAACTCCTCGTGACGTCCGGGATCTCATCCGGGACTCCGAACAACTTTCGGGTTACCACATACTAATATCTCTATAACCCTAGCGTCACCGAACCTTAAGTGTGTAGACCCTACGGGTTCGGGAGACATGCAGACATGACCGAGATGACTCTCCGGTCAATAACCATCAGCGGGATCTGGATACCCATGTTGGCTCCCACATGTTCCACGATGATCTCATCGGATGAACCACGATGTCAAGGACTTAATCAATCCCGTATACAATTCCCTTTGTCTAGCGGTATGATACTTGCCCGAGATTCGACCGTTGGTATCCCGATACCTTGTTCAATCTCGTTACAGGCAAGTCTCTTTACTCGTTTCGTAACACATCATCCCGTGATCAACTCCTTGATCACATTGTGCACATTATGATGATGTCCTACCGAGTGGGCCCAGAGATACCTCTCCGTTTACACGGAGTGACAAATCCCAGTCTCGATTCGTGCCAACCCAACAGACAATTTCGGAGATACCTGTAGTGTACCTTTATAGCCACCCAGTTACGCTGTGACGTTTGGCATACCCAAAGCACTCCGGGAGTTGCACAATCTCATGGTCTAAGGAAATGATACTTGACATTAGAAAAGCTTTAGCATACGAAGTACATGATCTTGTGCTAGGCTTAGGATTGGGTCTTTGTCCATCACATCATTCTCCTAATGATGTGATCCTGTTATCAATGACATCCAATGTCCATGGTCAGGAAACCGTAACCATCTATTGATCAACGAGCTAGTCAACTAGAGGCTTACTAGGGACATGGTGTTGTCTATGTATCCACACATGTATCTGAGTTTCCTATCAATACAATTCTAGCATGGATAATAAACGATTATCATGAACAAGGAAATATAATAATAACTAATCTATTATTGCCTCTAGGGCATATTTCCAACAGCGGATGCTTGCAATAATAGTTAATCATAAGTCGGATGCTTGTCCAAGTAAGGGCAGGACCCAAGCACCGGTCCACCCACATATCAAATTATCAAAGTACCGAACGTGAATCATATGAGCGTGATGAAAACTAGCTTGACGATAATTCCCATGTGTCCTTGGGAGCGTTTTTCTCTATATAAGAGTTTGTCCAGGCTTGTCCTTTGTTACAAAAAGGATTGGGCCATCTTGCTGCACTTTATTTACACTTGTTACTTGCTACCCGTTACAATTTATCTTATCACAAAACTATCTGTTACCTATAATTTCAGTGCTTGCAGAGAATACCTTATTGAAAACCGCTTATCATTTCTTTCTGCTCCTCGTTGGGTTCGACACTCTTACTTATCGAAAGGACTATGATAGATCCCCTATACTTGTGTGTCATCACCTTCGCGCGTGGGACGCTGCAAGGGTCCCCCGCACAGCTATGTTCGCATGCCTTTTTGCCTGCCAAGCGTGTCGTCCGCCTATCAGCGCAACCTGCGGGGCATCCTGGCGGCTCAGGAGGCCAGGCACCACACTGTGCTGACGGAGATGGAGACGGTCCTCAAGGAACCACCTGGACCCCCCGAGCCTCCCGAGGCTGAGGGCCCCGGTGGCTCGTGAGGAGCAATCCCCTGCGCTGCATACCTCCAGCTGCTCCAACATCCCGTCATCGACAGAACCAGGTGACATTTTCCAAGTTTATTTAGCTGGGAGCGCCCCTCGGGCTGCATCATTCCCAGGCCGCGTGGGTCCGTCCCTGTGGCATGTATCCATTTTGTCACGTCTTTAGCTTACCTTGCTGGGGGTGCCCCTCGGGCTATATCATCCCCAAGCCGCTCGGGCCTGACCCAGTGGCATGTTGTAACACCCTCGATGCGGCTATATCTCCCACGTGTCGAAGCATGACTTAGAGGCATAACCGCATTGAAAGCAATGTCGCAAGTGAGGTAACTTCACACAACCCATGTAATACATAAGGGAAAGAGATATATAGTTGGCTTACAATCGCCACGTCACACAATACATGAATAAAGCATTACATCAACCAAATACAATCAAGGCCCGACTACGGAGCCAAAATAAAAGAAGACTACCCCAAATGCGACAAGGTCCCCCGATCGACCCGACTGGGCTCCACTACTGATCAACTGGAAACGGAACAACATGAAGGACAAGATCTTCATCGAGCTCCTCCTTGAGCTTGGTTGCGTCGTCTGCACGTACTCATCGGCACCTGCAAGCTGGTTTTGGAAGTATCTGTGAGTCACGGGGACTCAGCAATCTCGCACCCTCGCGATCAAGACTATTTAAGCTTATGGGTAAGGTAAAGGTACGAAGTGGAGCTGCAGCAAGCGACTAGCATATATGGTGGCTAAACATACGCAAATGAGAGCGAGAAGAGAAGGCAAAGCACGATCGATAAACTATGATCAAGAAGTGATCCTAGAACAACCTACGTCAATGATAACTCCAACACCGTGTTCACTTCCCGGACTCCGCCGAAAAGAGACCATCACGGTTACACACGCGGTTGATGCATTTTAATTAAGGTCAACTTCAGGTTTTCTACAACCGGACATTAATAAATTCCCATCTGCCCATAACCGCGGGCACGGCTTTCGAAAGTTCAAAACCCTGCAGGGGTGTCCCAACTTAGCCCATCACAAGCTCTCACGGTCAACGAAGGATATTCCTTCTAGCGGGAAGACCTGATCAGACTCGGAATCCCGTTTACAAGACATTTTGACAATGGTAAAACAAGTCCAGCAAAGCCGCCCGATGCGCCGACATGCTGATGGGAGCTGCACATATATTGTTCTCAGGGCAACACCGGATGAGACATCCTATGAGTAAAGCCAGCCCTCAAGTTTCCCCGAGGTGGCCCTGCAGTCTACTCAGTTCGAACCAACACTTAGACAAGCACTGGCCCGGGGGGGGGGGTTAAAATAAGATGACCCTTGGGCTGGCCTAACCCAAGGGAAAAAGGCTAGGTGGCGAATGATAAAACCAAGGTTGGGCCTTGCTGGAGGAGTTTTATTCAAAGCGAACTGTCAAGGGGTTCCCATTATACCCAACCGTCTAAGGAACGCAAAATCCGGGAACATAACACCGATATGACGGAAACTATGGCGGCAAGAGTGGAACAAAACACCAGGCATAAGGCCGAGCCTTCCACCCTTTACCAAGTATATAGATGCATTAATTAAATAAGATATATTGTGATACCCCAACAAGTAAACATGTTCCAACAAGGAACAACATCTCCATGTTTCAACAAGGAACAAACTTCAATCTTCACCTGCAACTAACAACGCTATAAGAGGGGCTGAGCAAAGTGGTAACTTAGCCAATCAACAGTTTGCTAGGACTTGGTGGGTTAGAGATTTGACATGGCAATTTGGGAGGCATGACAAGAAAGTGGTAGGTATCGCAGCATAGGCATAGCAAAAGAGCGAGCATCTAGCAAGCAAAGATAGAAGTGATTTCGAGGGTATGATCATCTTGCCTGAAATCCCGCAAGGAAGAAGAACGAGTCCCTGAAGACGACAAACAGACGTGGACGAACGAATCCTCACAACACGACGTTACCGGAACCGACCCGAAGAAGCAACACCGGAAAGAAGCACACAACATAGTAAACAACCAACACATGAACATGATATAATATGCGGGATGCGGTATGCGATGCATATGCATGATTTGCAAGGGAATGAATGAACCTAGCCTCAACTTGGAAATCCAAGTGTGCCACTGGAAAGGTGAGGTGAAATCGCTTGAAAACGATATAAAGAACGCCGGAATCGGAGTCACGGTTTGGAAAAAGCAAGCAAAACAAATATGGCACCGGTCTGCGATAAACAGCAAGTAGCCATCTAAATGCATCAAGATAATAATGCTACAGCACTCAAACATGGCAACAAAATACATGGCAGGGATCCATTCATGATGCTTAACAAAAGATGAACACTGAGCTACGGCCAACTCATCCATTAACAGGTTCAAACAAGCATGGCAAAAATGCATTTGGTAAACAGATTTCAGACTTAGTGAAATTAACACTTGTCTGGAATTTCAGATCAGGTAGCATACTTTGGAGCATGAGAACTATATGCTATAGGACCTTAACATGGCAAAGTAAAGCACGGCATGGAGCTACTCAAAGAGCTTAACAAAAGGCCCTTAGTGACCATAAGCCAAAAGGGATCAGAAAATACATTTGCGACCCTTGGGCTGGCCTAACCCAAGGGAAAAAGGCTAGGTGGCGAATGATAAAACTAAGGTTGGGCCTTGCTGGAATAGTTTTATTCAAAGCAAACTGTCAAGGGGTTCCCATTATACCCAACCGTGTAAGGAACGCAAAATCCGGGAACATAACGCCGATATGACGGAAACTAGGGCGGCAAGAGTGGAACAAAACACCAGGCATAAGGCCGAGCCTTCCACCCTTTACCAAGTATATAGATGCATTAATTAAATAAGATATATTGTGATATCCCAACAAGTAAACATGTTCCAACAAGGAACAACATCTCCATGTTCCAACAAGGAACAAACTTCAATCTTCACCTGCAACTAAGAACGCTATAAGAGGGGCTGAGCAAAGCGGTAACTTAGCCAATCAACAGTTTGCTAGGACTTGGTGGGTTGGAGATTTGACATGGCAATTTGGGTGGCATGCTAAGAAAGTGGTAGGTATCGCAGCATAGGCATAGCAAAAGAGCGAGCATCTAGCAAGCAAAGATAGAAGTGATTTCGAGGGTATGATCATCTTGCCTGAAATCCCGCAAGGAAGAAGAACGAGTCCCTGAAGAAGACAAACAGACGTGGACGAACGAATCCTCATAACACGACGTTACCGGAACCGACCCGAAGAAGCAACACCGGAAAGAAGCACACAACATAGTAAACAACCAACACAAGAACATGATATGATATGCGGGATACGGTATGCGATGCATATGCATGATTTGCAAGGGAATGAATGAACCTGGCCTCAACTTGGAAATCCAGGTGTGCCACTGGAAAGGTGAGGTGAAATCGCTTGAAAACGATATAAAGAACGCCGGAATCGGAGTCACGGTTTGGAAAAAGAAAGCAAAACAAATATGGCACCGGTCTGCGATAAACAGCAAGTAGCCATCTAAATGCATCAAGATAATAATTCTACAGCACTCAAACATGACAACAAAATACATGGCAGGGATCCATTCATGATGCTTAACAAAAGATGAACACTGGGCTACGGCCAACTCATCCATTAACAGGTTCAAACAAGCATGGAAAAAATGCATTTGGTAAACAGATTTCAGACTTAGTGAAATTGACACTTGTCTGGAATTTCAGATCAGGTAGCATACTTTGGAGGATGAAAACTATATGCTACAGGACCTTAACATGGCAAAGTAAAGCACGGCATGGAGCTACTCAAAGAGCTTAACAAAAGGCCCTTAGTGACCATAAGCCAAAAGGGATCAGAAAATACATTTGCGACCCTTGGGCTGGCCTAACCCAAGGGAAAAAGGCTAGGTGGCGAATAAGGTTGGGCCTTGCTGGAGGAGTTTTATTCAAAGCAAACTGTCAAGGGGTTCCCATTATACCCAACCGTGTAAGGAACGCAAAATCCGGGAACATAACACCGATATGACGGAAACTAGGGCGGCAAAAGTGGAACAAAACACCAGGCATAAGGCCGAGCCTTCCACCCTTTACCAAGTATATAGATGCATTAATTAAATAAGATATATTGTGATATCCCAACAAGGAACAACATCTCCATGTTCCAACAAGGAACAAACTTCAATCTTCACCTGCAACTAACACCGCTATAAGAGGGGCTGAGCAAAGCGGTAACTTAGCCAATCAACAGTTTGCTAGGACTTGGTGGGTTAGAGATTTGACATGGCAATTTGGGAGGCATGATAAGCAAGTGGTAGGTATCGCAGCATAGGCATAGCAAAAGAGCGAGCATCTAGCAAGCAAAGATAGAAGTGATTTCGAGGGTATGATCATCTTGCCTGAAATCCCGCAAGGAAGAAGAACGAGTCCCTGAAGAAGACAAATAGACGTGGACGAACGAATCCTCACAACACGACGTTACCGGAACCGACCCGAAGAAGCAACACCGGAAAGAAGCACACAACATAGTAAACAACCAACACATGAACATGATATAATATGCGGGATGCGGTATGCGATGCATATGCATGATTTGCAAGGGAATGAATGAACCTGGCCTCAACTTGGAAATCCAAGTGTGCCACTGGAAAGGTGAGGTGAAATCGCTTGAAAACGATATAAAGAACGCCGGAATCAGAGTCACGGTTTGGAAAAAGCAAACAAAACAAATATGGCACCGGTCTGCGATAAACAGCAAGTAGCCATCTAAATGCATCAAGATAATAATGCTACAGCACTCAAACATGGCAACAAAATACATGGAAGGGATCCATTCATGATGCTTAACAAAAGATGAAATTGAGCTACGGCCAACTCATCCATTAACAGGTTCAAACAAGCATGGCAAAAATGCATTTGGTAAACAGATTTCAGACTTAGTGAAATTAACACTTGTCTGGAATTTCAGATCAGGTAGCATACTTTGGAGCATGAAAACTATATGCTATAGGACCTTAACATGGCAAAGTAAAGCACGGCATGGAGCTACTCAAAGAGATTAACAAAAGGCCCTTAGTGACCATAAGCCAAAAGGGATCAGAAAATACATTTGCGACCCTTGGGCTGGCCTAACCCAAGGGAAAAAGGCTAGGTGGCGAATGATAAAACTAAGGTTGGGCCTTGCTGGAGGAGTTCTATTCAAAGCGAACTGTCAAGGGGTTCCCATTATACCCAACTGTGTAAGGAACGCAAAATCTGGGAACATAACACCAATATAACGGAAACTATGGCGGCAAGAGTGGAACAAAACACCAGGCATAAGGCCGAGCCTTCCACCCTTTACCAAGTATATAGATGCATTAATTAAATAAGATATATTGTGATATCCCAACAAGTAAACATGTTCCAACAAGGAACAACATCTCCATGTTCCAACAAGGAACAAACTTCAATCTTCACCTGCAACTAACACCGCTATAAGAGGGGCTGAGCAAAGCGGTAACTTAGCCAATCAACAGTTTGCTAGGACTTGGTGGGTTAGAGATTTGACATGGCAATTTGGGAGGCATGATAAGCAAGTGGTAGGTATCGCAGCATAGGCATAGCAAAAGAGCGAGCATCTAGCAAGCAAAGATAGAAGTGATTTCGAGGGTATGATCATCTTGCCTAAAATCCCGAAAGGAAGAAGAACGAGTCCCTGAAGAAGACAAACAGACGTGGACGAACGAATCCTCACAACATGACGTTACCGGAACCGACCCGAAGAAGCAACACCGGAAAGAAGCACACAACATAGTAAACAACCAACACATGAACATGATATGATATGCGGGATGCGGTATGCGATGCATATGCATGATTTGCAAGGGAATGAATGAACCTGGCCTCAACTTGGAAATCCAAGTGTGCCACTGGAAAGGTGAGGTGAAATCGCTTGAAAACGATATAAAGAACGCCGGAATCGGAGTCACGGTTTGGAAAAAGCAAGCAAAACAAATATGGCACCGGTCTGCGATAAACAACAAGTAGCCATCTAAATGCATCAAGATAATAATGCTACAGCACTCAAACATGGCAACAAAATACATGGAAGGGGTCCATTCATGATGCTTAACAAAAGATGAAATTGAGCTACGGCCAACTCATCCATTAACAGGTTCAAACAAGCATGGCAAAAATGCATTTGGTAAACAGATTTCAGACTTAGTGAAATTAACACTTGTCTGGAATTTCAGATCAGGTAGCATACTTTGGAGCATGAAAACTATATGCTATAGGACCTTAACATGGCAAAGTAAAGCACGGCATGGAGCTACTCAAAGAGATTAACAAAAGGCCCTTAGTGACCATAAGCCAAAAGGGATCAGAAAATACATTTGCGACCCTTGGGCTGGCCTAACCCAAGGGAAAAAGGCTAGGTGGCGAATGATAAAACTAAGGTTGGGCCTTGCTGGAGGAGTTTTATTCAAAGCGAACTGTCAAGGGGTTCCCATTATACCCAACTGTGTAAGGAACGCAAAATCTGGGAACATAACACCGATATGACGGAAACTATGGCGGCAAGAGTGGAACAAAACACCAGGCATAAGGCCGAGCCTTCCACCCTTTACCAAGTATATAGATGCATTAATTAAATAAGATATATTGTGATATCCCAACAAGTAAACATGTTCCAACAAGGAACAACATCTCCATGTTCCAACAAGGAACAAACTTCAATCTTCACCTGCAACTAAGAACGCTATAAGAGGGGCTGAGCAAAGCGGTAACTTAGCCAATCAACAGTTTGCTAGGACTTGGTGGGTTAGAGATTTGACATGGCAATTTGGGAGGCATGATAAGCAAGTGGTAGGTATCGCAGCATAGGCATAGCAAAAGAGCAAGCATCTAGCAAGCAAAGATAGAAGTGATTTCGAGGGTATGATCATCTTGCCTGAAATCCCGAAAGGAAGAAGAACGAGTCCCTGAAGAAGACAAACAGACGTGGACGAACGAATCCTCACAACACGACGTTACCGGAACCGACCCGAAGAAGAAACACCGGAAAGAAGCACACAACATAGTAAACAACCAACACATGAACATGATATGATATGCGGGATGCGGTATGCGATGCATATGCATGATTTGCAAGGCAATGAATGAACCTGGCCTCAACTTGGAAATCCAAGTGTGCCACTGGAAAGGTGAGGTGAAATCGCTTGAAAACGATATAAAGAACGCCGGAATCGGAGTCACGGTTTGGAAAAAGCAAGCAAAACAAATATGGCACCGGTCTGCGATAAACAACAAGTAGCCATCTAAATGCATCAAGATAATAATGCTACAGCACTCAAACATGGCAACAAAATACATGGAAGGGATCCATTCATGATGCTTAACAAAAGATGAAATTGAGCTACGGCCAACTCATCCATTAACAGGTTCAAACAAGCATGGCAAAAATGCATTTGGTAAACAGATTTCAGACTTAGTGAAATTAACACTTGTGTGGAATTTCAGATCAGGTAGCATACTTTGGAGCATGAAAACTATATGCTACAGGACCTTAACATGGCAAAGTAAAGCACTGCATGGAGCTACTCAAAGAGATTAACAAAA
Source organism: Triticum dicoccoides (assembly GCF_002162155.2). Taxonomy (NCBI): domain Eukaryota; kingdom Viridiplantae; phylum Streptophyta; class Magnoliopsida; order Poales; family Poaceae; genus Triticum; species Triticum dicoccoides. The sequence continues at coordinate 597,772,871 of NC_041384.1, forward strand.
GGCCCTTAGTGACCATAAGCCAAAAGGGATCAGAAAATACATTTGCAAGCATGTGAACATGGCAAAAACATAATCAGATCACAGATAGTGAAAAACTGGAACATGCAAATCAGATATCAAATAGGCATGTTTACGAGCTCGATGCACTCACTACAGAGCAAGTCATGATAATCTAAGCATGCACCCATCAAGAATACACATTATACAAGCTAGACATGGCAAGAACAATAACATAGCATTCACGGATCAACTACAACATCCTCGGCAAAATCGCTAACAAGTAGACAATCTGCCCAGAGTCACGAAATAGCAAAAGTAGAGCTCGATTGACTCAAGCTAGGGTGCTCCATAATTGCAAACAAAGACATGGATGGATAGAGCACTATAAGATTAACAAATCATCCTTACTGATCATCCTCAAAAGAGGCACGGATCACTAGGGAACAACATGAACATATGGCATATTGATAAAAACTGATCAAGGACTTGGTGGATTTGCTAAGTCCCTGAAATTAGCATTAACGAATGCTCCACTTTGCAAGCTTGTGCTAGTCACCACACACATCACAAAAATACATGGATAACACCCCTGGAAATATGGCAAAGCATATAACAAAACACATGTAGAGCTCATGGGCATAACATGCACACAATAATCATGGCAAGAATGACAAATAGCTATTTGGTGCAGCAGATCTGACAATTAACTCAAACAGCACTCTTCCAACAGCATTTTGGGCATCAAGATGAACTCAAATGAAAATGATGCGGTGAGATGAAAAGATGTACTCTTTGAGACGAACATTCTGATATGCTATATGTGCAAAACAGAGTTACGGGTGCAAAGTTACGACATGATGAATATGGGCATATGAAACATGGAAATCTCGGGGACTTAGTGAAAATTTAGACCTCCGAGAAGTCAACCCGGGACGGTCCTGCGCGGGATGAGGAGATCCGAGACGGAGGACGACGTTTGGATGTGGGAATGGGTGGATCTCATCCATCCTGACCCAATCCGGCCGGAGTTGGATCTCCGGCGAGCTGCGGCGATTCCGACGATGGCCGGCGATGTGGAAGATGGCGGCGCGACGAGGAGGAGGCAGGGCTAAGCGAGGCGGAGAGGTTCGGCCCGGCGGCAGAGCTCGGCGAGGGAGCTCGTGGCGGCGCTGTGCGGAAGCCGAGGCCGGACGGCATGGTTGCCGGCGAACGGCGGCGAAGGCGCGGTGGCCGGCGTAAGATGGCGGCGGCGGCCTCGGGCAGGAGGCAGGGTCGCGTAGGGGCGAGGACACGGGCGGCTCGCATGGTGAGGGAGGCGGCCCGGTTCGGCCCGGGGCGGGCCGGATCTGGGTCCGGTGGGCTGCAGCGGTGGGAGGAGAGAGAGAGGGTGACGTGGCGGCGCGGGATTCGCCGGGGACAGCGGTGCGGACACGTCCGGCGGCTGGAGGTGGAAGAAGGCTAGGGTTCATCCGCGAATTTGGAAGGGGAGGACATATTTATAGGTAGAGGGAGCTAGGAGAGTCCAAATGAGGTGCGGTTTTCAGCCACGCGATCGTGATCGGACGACCAAGATGATGGAGGAGGTTTTGGTGGGTTTTGGGCCACTTTGGAGGGGTGTTGGGCTGCAACACACACGAGGCCTTCTCGGTCCCTCGGTTCACCGTTGGAGTATCAAACGAAGTCCAAATGATACGAAACTTGACAGGCGGTCTACCGGTAGTAAACCAAGGCCGCTTGGCAAGTCTCGGTCCAATCCGGAAATGTTTAACCCCCACACGTGAAAAGAAGGTAGAAATGACCACCGGAGGAGATAGGAGCGCTGGAATGCAAAACGGACAACAGGGAAAATGCTCGGATGCATGAGACGAACACGTATGCAAATGAAATGCACATGATGACATGATATGCAATGCATGACATGCAAGCAATGACAAGGCAACAACAGCGAATAACTAGAGGACACCTGGCACATAGGTCTCGGGGCGTTACACATGTATCTCCTCGCATTTACTTGAGCTAGTTTGCTTCCCATGCTTAACCTATCTATGATTATTACTTGCTCAATCGTCACCCATCATGGGAGCCGTGCGCCGGCCGTCTTTCTTCAGGATCCTTCACGTGAGTAGGCTAGGCACGGCGTCTATTCTCGGGCCTGTCCCTGTAGCATCGATAAATCCAACGGCTGAGCTCTGTCTGGCGGGCCGGCACCGTTCACGTTACCTCCTAGGGCCGTTGGTGCTTGGCCCCCTCACGCAATAACCTCAGGAGATTCATTCGGCGTAGGTTGTCTGACCACCTCGCAGGACCAGCACAGCAAACAAGAACCAAGACCAGGCGCAACCCGCCTTGAGGTAGGGCCTCGTGAGTCCCGCGCTGGCTCACGAGTGCCCAGATACACCTCGTCTAGCCCTGCCGTGCAAGCCACATGTCAGGGCGGGGTTGTACACACCTCAGGGGCTCTCCGTAGTAGGGAGTCCCCCTCCCACGCACAAGTGGAAGCACCATGCTCCCTGCTGGCCATCGACACTGCCGAGGAGAGCCTATGCCCGTGCACAAGCGGAAGCACTACGCTCCGCACTGGCGATAAACAACTTAGGGCGGCCTCACGGCCGTACCAACCTCAGGGAGCCCAGAGCTCAGTGTCCGACCTCACTGCAACGCCTCCCCTCGGGAGAGTCGCGCGAGGGGGCTGGGCACGGGGGCTGTGCTCGGGTCACGTCCAAGCGCATGCCCCCAAGCTAGGTCCCTCGGACCTGGTCGTCGCACGCCCCTCTCGAGCCGAGCCTCGGCGAGGGCAGGTGTGGAGATTGTTTGCACGTCAAGGGGGACTCTTGAGCATCGTGACTCAGGAGCCTAACTGATCACGTAGCCCCTCACTCCTTGGTCCGTCCTGGTCTCCGGTCGTCCCAACGGCGATTGAGGTATGCGCAGGGCCGGGCTCTGCCGACGTAGAATATTAACCTATCCTCGTGTATTCTTCCTATAAGCTGTTTGCGCGTCAAGGGGGACTCCTGAGCATCACGACTCAGGAGCCTAACTGGTCACGTAGCCCCTCACTCCTTGGTCCGTCCTGGTCTCCGGTCGGTCCAACGGCGGTTGAGGTATGCGCGGGGCCGGGCTCTGCCGATGCAGAACACAAAGCAAATAGGAAGAAAATCGCAAAATATCAAAAAAAATATTACAAGCCATATCGTTCTCCCAAATACCAAGCACGAATTTAAACGCCTCCATGAGGCATGATACATGTTTCAGGGATAAAATAGGGAAGCAGCCGCAAGCAAGTCACCCCTGGACACCGCTATCACTCGCAGAAGGCGCTCCTCCCTTGGTAGCGTCGCCTTCACCTGTACTGCCAGATGGAGCCGTAGGATCGGTAGCATCGCCGGTTGAGGGCACGAGGATGAAGCCGCGGAACTTCTTCAGCAGGGCCTCCACCGGACCTTTCATGGCTGTGCCGGCAGCCGTGCAATGTTCATCAGCTACAGGCTCCAGCAGCTCTTCAAGATGAGCACTGGGGTCACAAAGGTACAGATGGCTGAAGACACGGGTCAGTGCAGCTGAAGAAAGGACACGAGCCTCTGCCTCAGCCATGGGACTGATGCCCTACACGACTTCCTCAAGCCCCTTCACCAAGTGGGGAAGCAGGTGAGCAGGGCCATCCTCGTAGGTGGTCAGCAGCTTCTCCAAGCCCTTCTCGTACAGTGACTTCAGCGCCACACTGGACCTCTCCTCAAGAAGTGAGAAGGCCACGCGGTCTTCAGCCAGGACCTTTGCCTTGGCATCAAGATCGGCTTCCTTCACCTTCACCTTCCGCTCCAACTCCTCCAGCCGGCTACGCTTCGCGGCCTGCGCCTTCACCAGCTCTCCCAGCTCGGGGTCGCGGCCCTTGATGGCGTCCTCTAGGGGCCTCATCTCCTCCTCCTTCGTCTGGCGGCCACGTGCTTCTTCTGCGTGCTGGACCGCTGGTCGCGCAGGCTGTTCAGCTCGTCCTCCAGCTCTCGGCACCGGTCGCAAGCGGCCTCGATGTCCTTCAGCGCTGCCTCGCGATCGGCCACAGCTTTGGCGGCAGCCTGCTTCTCCTTCTCGGAGGCTGCCGCGGCCTGGCCCAGTGACGCTCGCACCGTCGAGTCAGAGTGAAGCCAGCCAGAGGCCAGCTCCAGGCGCCCGGCTATCAGGCACGGGTCCGCGCCCAGGAGATCTTCCTGCAGCTGGGCCATCTCCGAAAGAACGCGCTCCAAGGCGGCAGAGGAAGCAAAAGAACCTGGGGCCAAAGGCGCAGCAGGAGGAGGGGCGGCGTTGTCACCAGAGCCTGGGAGATCAAGGGCTCCTGAGCCTTTGGGACCTCATCAGCCGAGCCAGGCACCGGCACTTCCGGAGCCAGCGGGGCCATGGGGGCTGACTCCTCCCGACGATGCTCCTCTTGGCCTCGCGAGGGCGGCTGGGCTGGGGAGGTGCGAGCGCTGTCGTCTCCTTTCTCTGCAGAGGGAGGCGCGGCCACTGTATCCTCCTTCCTTTTCTTCGCCGAAGGCATCGGCCTGATCAACCAAGGGTGAACGTCAGAAAATAGCAAGTATGAGCAGGAACAAGACGAAGCTTGAAGCACTTACTGATCCACCGCGACATAGTCCACCTTCCGCTTCGGGAGCCTAAAACCCGAAAACTTCGGAGCCTGAGTAGTGGGCACATGAGATCCGGGAGCAGAAGATGGCGCAGCAGAAGGGCCGGAGGCAGCTCCAGGCGGCGTCAAGGTGGAGGCAGCACCTCGAGAAACCAGCGATGGCCTACCCCTCGCCGGGATAACGGGCAGCTCTCCCTCCTCCTGGCGGGCGTCGACCTCGGCGTCGTCGGGAAGGGTGCGGAGGATGTCAACTTTGCTCAAGGGGGAGGTCTCCCCCATCCCTTCGGGGGTCACCTCCAAGTCTTCCTCCCCCCTCTTCCTTCCCACGGGACTCGTCAGAAGACAGCTCCACTGGCTTCGAGGTTGCAGAGGCCCTGGTAGGCGCTGGCGGCACCAGCCCGCGCATTTCAAAAGTCGGCCGGGCGGCCATGATCTGCTCCCAGTCCGTGCGGCGAAACAAAGGAACGAAGGCGCTCGGCGGGTACTCTTGGTTGTACCCGACCAAGAGGCGCAAAACTGCAAATAGCTCATTGTCAGGAAGGGCCTTCGGGCTCAGGCGAATCTGTCGGATATCGGGTTCCAGCAAAACCCTCAAGGTTCGGACACTGGGGTGCGCGCGAAGATTTCCACCCTACCGATCCTCGCCCTAGCTCACTAAGATCTCGCAGACGAACTCGACGAACTCACAGCACAAAGAACACAAGATTTATACTGGTTCAGGCCACTGTTGTGGTGTAATACCCTACTCTAGTGTGGTGGTGGATGGATTGCCTCTTGGGCTGATGATGAACAGTACAAGGGTAAGAACAGCCTCTTAAGGGTGAGGTGTTCTCGTGCTCTGTGAACTTGTGTGTGTGTGGATGGAGTGGATCTAGTCCAAGATGAGTTGTATCTCAAAGAACTTGAGATGCCCTCTACGGTGGTGGCTAGCTCTACTTATATAGGCCCTGGTCCTCTCCCCAAATATTGAGCGGGAAGGAAGCCAACAACGGCCAATTCAAAAGGAGACAGCTAGTACAGTTATCCTGACAAAAGCGGTCTTCGCCTGCAAAAGGCTCTGGTTGTGACGCCGTCTTGGGCTCCATGGTGACCTCCGTCCTGCCGTCCTGCTGGTCTTGGTCTTGTTGCACTGATATGGAAACCTTTGCTTGATGCCTCGGTACTACGCGCATGCGCTTGCCTCCATAGAACAAAAGAGGAAACAAGGACGCTTCGCCTGATCTTGATCGTCACGGCTCACGTCATGAGAGCCTCGCGAGGTTTGCCCTGCCTTGATTTCTCCACTCCTCGTGAGGCAGCCTAGTGAGGCCGCTCCTGAGGAGGTCTTGCGTCGTCCGTCTCGCGAGGCTTGGCCCCTCGCTAGGGTCTTGAATGTCTCGCCGATGAAGATGGGCCGTACAGGCCTGCATCACAGCCACGGCGTGGGCTGCAGGCAGGAAAGTCTGGGGACCCCCATTCCCAGAATGCCGACAGTAGCCCATGGGCCCAAGGCGCGCTCGGGCTTGGCTTCGAGGCAAAGCCAAAGGTCAAGTGCGTAGCGCCGTGGGCCCCAAAAGCCTGCGGCCTTGGTCGACACGTGGTGGTTGATTGGACGTGGGCGTCTCGCTTCCCCATGCTGCCTTGGAATCCGCCTGGCTATGCGGCCCCCGCAACATACATAGTTATTCTTCCTTCGCACATGCCTTTCTTCCCCAATTCCTCTGCTTTCTCGAGACTCTGCCCCTCCTCTCCAATCTGACCTACACCCCGCCCGCTTCGTCACCATGGCACCAAAACAAGCAGACAAGGGGAAGAAGCCCCTGTCTTCGCTCAGTGCGCCTCTGGCCGTCGAGCTTCTGGTCGGCCGATCCTTGGTGCTCAATGATGAGGCCATGGACAAGGTGCATCCAATGCTCGCTTCCAGCTTAAACGAGTCGGGGGAGACAGTGGCTTGGCATGCGTCCCGCGCTCGCATTGCCTGGACAGCCACCGAGGTCCCAATCTTCATCGATGCCCTCTGGGCTGGCCTGATTCCTCCCTTCTCCGCCTTATTCAATGCGGTGCTCGAGCATTATCAGATCCAGATGCTGCATCTCAACCCTCAATCCGTGACTCTCCTTGCCGTCTTTGCCTTTGTGTGTGAAGCCATGGTGGGCATCGCTCCTTCTGTGGCCCTCTTCCGCCATTTCTTCTCATTGCATCTGACTGACCCCCGGTGAAGCTCGGGGTGCGTGAGCTTCCAGGCTGTGGCCCCAACGGCAGGTGTAGGGATCGACTTCGAGCTTCCTCCCTCGATGAGCGAGTTTCGGACACGGTGGGTGTTTGTTGACGCCGGTGTACTCAGCCCCCTGCTGCACGCCCCGCCAACGCCTGTCGTTTCCCACTCCAGCTGGGGCTATGAGAGGCTCGCGAGCCCCCGTCTTGTCCCCGTCTGGCTCAGCCTAAGGAAGTTGAAGGACCGCTGTTTGACTGCGCCTATGGTGGTTAAGGAGTTCATCAAGCGCCGGGTCGCTTTGCTTCAGCGCCATTCTCGCCCAATGTGGACCTTGCTCAGCAGGCAGGACCATATGAGGTTTCAGGAGTTCGGGCTCCCCCTTGGGATGCGGCAAACGGTGCTCGAGGTCCTGACAGGTGTCCCTTCATTGGACGACTTGCCTGGGAAGAATTTTCTGCTGTACCGCTGCAAGAACAAGGCCGAATTCGCAGGGAGCATGCCTTCCTTTGACGAGTGGGGACTGCACTCGGACGGCCTGGTGGGGTCCCGCGAGAACCCTGTCAGCGTGGTTCCCTTCTTCGTCGCCGGCGCCGAGCTCGTCCCAAATGTGGGTGCAGGGGGACAAGTGCCGCCAGTGGCCGGCGGCATGAGTGCTGATGTGCGAACGCCTCCTGCGGCTCCTGGGGTGTCGTCCTCGGGAACCCCTGATTCTGGGACGCTGGTCGCTGAGACAATGCAACACGCGGCTCCCGAGGCTGAAACTCCGGAGGCCTCGGGAGGTCGCGGTGAGACGGCGCCCGACTGTTCTTTGCAGCCAGGCACCTCTAAAGTTGTTCTCTCGAGCACTTCTCCGACCACACCCCGTATTGGCCGCCATGTTCAGCGCTTTGGTCGGCTATGTGTGGACTTCGAGGAACTCCGCAAGAGGAAAGGATCTCCGAGAAGCAGCGGTATCTTCGGGCCGTTGAAGTGACGAAAGTACATCGCCATTGATGAGTAAGTACTGCACCTTGTGATTTCTTGATTGCTGCTTTCTTCCCTGACGCTAGCTCTTCAGGACCCCTTCTGCCAGGGCCGTTGAGGCCCCCGAGAGGCGATCCCCGCCTTCCTCGGCACCCCCGCCGGCCTTGAGTATCCCGAGCCTGCATGCCGCGCCCGGAGCTGGGCCGGCCGAGGGGGTGCACTCGCCTTCATGGCGCCTTGAATCTGCGGCTCCGTCGCCCTTCCTCCACGGCCTGGCTTGGAGCTTGGCGGGTGTTCCCCGGACTCCTCCTCTGGTCATGGACAGCAGCTGGTTGGCTTCGGCCTTCAACTCCTCCTCAAGCAGCTGGCCCCGATTGGCCGGGGCCCCTCGTGAGGTCGAGCTGGCACCTGGAACGGCACCAGCCCCCAGCCCCCTGCTGAGAGGGGGAGTGCTGCTTCACATCCCGCCTGCAGCCCCCGTGGCGGAGGACGAGGTGGGGCGTGCGTTGGATTTCAAGCGCGGGCGGAGCGTCATTCGTCATGAGCTCTTCCAAGAGGCGATGGGCGCGATGAGCTGACTTGGTGAAGAACTCGCGGGTGTCGACTCGCGCCTTGACGCTAAGGGTCTTCGGCTGGTGGAGGAATGGCGCAAGATGAGGGTGGCCATCAACCTTGGCCGCTACCTGCGTGATCTTGACAATGCGAAGGCTGAGGCGGTCCTCAAGGTTTCCCGTGAGGCTTGCTCTCGAGCCTTGGAGGAGGCTCGCGAGGCTGACCGCCGTCGTGAGGCTGCGAAGAAGCACACATGGGAGCTCCAAGCCTGGAGTGCATCCCTCGAGTGTCAAGTGGAGGCGCGGAGAGCCGCCCTTGCATCACTGAGGGGGACGCCTTCCAAGGAAGACGAGGTCCGAAAGCGTGAGGAAGCGTTGGCTCTGGAGGCCGTGGAGCGCAGCCTCGAGCTTGAGCAACTAGAGACGAGAGAGTGGCAAGTTGATCAAGCGGAATATGCCGTCGGGGCTCGCGAGGCCAAGGTCCAGTAGGAAGTCGACCGCCGAGTGGCCGAGGTTCGCGCGGATCTTGAAGGTTGGCTTGAGCTGAAGCTGAAGTTTGCAGGAACTGAGGCAGCGGGCAGGACCGCCGCCCTTAGGCCCAGGTTAGATGAGGCGGAGAGGCGTGGGGAGGCCACGGCTGCCGCCCTGGTCACAGCGCAGGCGGACTTGGCCTCCACCAACGCCGAGCTTCTTTCTCTTCGGAAATGGGTTGATGACGCCGAGGCCGTCGCGCGACAAAACAGGGAGGAAGTGCTTCAATGGCGAACGCTGGAGCGCGAGCATGCCCCCATGCTTCAGGACCTCTGGAACAGGGCTAATACCGCCCTGGGCTACATCTGTGACGAGAATGCACCGCACCCCCACTCGAATGACTACACCAGTCACTTGATCTTCTTTACCAACATGGTGACGTGCCTGGAAGCCCAGTCTGGTAGGGCTTGCCAGCTTGTGGAAGAGAGAAGCCGGGGCTTGCTTGGGCGTGTGTTCTCCCATGTCTTCAGCCATCTTTGGAACTCCTTCCCCAAATTCGACTTTGACGCCGCCATTGCCCCTATACCGCAGGCCATTCGCGGCGACCTGGCATGCTGGGTGGAGGACAACGTGGACGCGCTGGTCCGAGCCTTCACCTCCGAAGACGAAGTGGTGGTAGTCGCGGTAGATGAAGGTGATGTGGTCAATGACGGCGATGGAGGCGTCGCCGAAGGCGGCGACGACGCCAGTGAAGATGATGATGTCGCGAGTGACGCGTCCGAAGGCGATGCGGCGAGCGACATATCTGGCTGATCCCATGTCCCCCTGCTATTTTACCCTATATGCAGAAACTCGGGCGTGGCCCTTAAAGATTGTGAGAGCATTTTGAGAGGGGGAGCCCCTCGTGTAAGCAAATCGCTGCCTTCATTCTCTTATGTCGAACTGAGTGTGCACCTTCACGAAACCGTAAATCTGGGGGCAAGTTCCCATCGGGGCTTACCTTAGTCGGGGCGGGCCATGAACCGAATCGTGAGGTCATGAGCTTTCGGGACTCCTGGAGAGCCCGTCAATCCACCCGAGGGGGGGGGGCTCGTGAGAGGTGAGCACCATCCGTGGCGTCAGCGCGCGCACATGGCGCACATGTGCCTCGCCCAATCCAGCTCGCGAGGGGCTCACGAGTGGAAGGCGTGGTGTGTGAGTCCAAAACAAGGCGAGAACCAGATAACGAGAGATCGCTCCGAATGAGAAAAAAGCACCCCCAACGCGCATCAACGAAAACTCAACTTCAACTTAAATCCAAATCCAAAAGGCAAGGCTAAAGAAAAGGGATTCAAAGAAAATGGCCGCGTCCGACACCTAGTCTATTCTTCTTGTCTTCAAGTCTTCTCACCAGCGCGGAGCTAAGTGCTACCACTAGGCGTGGAACGGAGCCCCCGAGGCCCGAGGGCGGCTCTCCGGAGACTCCGGGGCGTGTACAGCCCCACTCATTTGAAGGAAATATGCCCTAGAGGCAATAATAAAGTTATTATTTATTTCCTTATTTCATGATAAATGTTTATTATTCATGCTAGAATTCTATTAACCAGAAACATGATACATGTGTGAATACATAGACAAACAGAGTGTCACTAGTATGCCTCTACTTGACTAGCTCGTTGATCAAAGATGGTTATGTTTCCTAGCCATAGACATGAGTTGTCATTTGATTAACGGGATCACATCATTAGGAGAATGATGTGACTGACTTGACCCATTCCATTAGCTTGGCACTTGATCGTTTAGTATGTTGCTATTGCTTTCTTCATGACTTATACATGTTCCTATGACTATGATATTATGCAACTCCCGTTTACCGGAGGAACACTTTGTGTGCTACCAAACGTCACAACGTAACTGGGTGATTATAAAGGTACTCACAGGTGTCTCCAAAGGTACTTGTTGGATTGGTGTATTTCAAGATTAGGATTTGTCACTCCGATTGTCAGAGAGGTATCTCTGGGCCCTCTCGGTAATGCACATCACTATAAGCCTTGCTAGCATTGTGACTAATGAGTTAGTTGTGAGATGATGTATTATGGAACGAGTAAAGAGACTTGCCGGTAACGACATTGAACTAGGTATTGAGATACCGATGATCGAATCTCGGGCAAGTAACATACCGATGACAAAGGGAACAATGTATGTTGTTATGTGGTTAGACCGATAAAGATCTTCGTAGAATATATAGGAGCCAATATGAGCATCCAAGTTCCACTATTGGTTATTAACCGGAGACGTGTCTCGGTCATGTCTACATAGTTCTCAAACCCATAGGGTCCGCACGCTTAAAGTTAGATGACGATCGGTATTATGAGTTTTGTGTTTTGATGTACCGAAGGTAGTTCGGAGTCCCGGATGAGATCGGGGACATGACGAGGAGTCTCTAAATGGTCGAGGCATAAAGATCGATATATTGGACGACTATATTCGGACATCGGAAAGGTTCCTAGTGGTTCGGGTATTTTTCGGAGTACCGGGGAGTTACGGGAATACGGGGGAAGAAGGATATGGGCCTTATTGGGCTTTAGGGGATAGAGAGAGGCAGGCTACGCCCCCCCCCCCAATGACTAGTCCGAATTGGACTAGGGGGAGGGGCGGCGCCCCCTCCTTCCTTCTCTTCCCTCTTCCCCTTCCTTGTCTCCTACTCCTACTACTTGGAAGGGGAGGAATCCTACTCCTGGTGGGAGTAGGACTCCTCCTGGGCACGCCATAGGGGCCGGCCCACTCCCCCTCCTCCACTCCTTTATATACGGGGGAGGGGGAACCCCATAGACACAACAATTGATCTCTTGATCTCTTAGTCGTGTGTGGTGCCCCCTCCCTCCACCATATTCACCTCGATCATATCGTAGCAGTGCTTAGGCGAAGCCCTACGTCGGTAGCATCATCATCACCATCACCACGCCGTCGTGCTGATGGAACTCTCCCTCAAAGCTCAGCTGGATCGGAGTTCGAGGGAAGACGTCGAGCTGAACGTGTGCTGAACTCGGAGGTGTCGTACGTTCAGTACTCGGATCGGTCGGATCGTGAAGACGTACGACTACATCAACCGCGTTGTGCTAATGCTTCCGCTTTTGGTCTACGAGGGTACGTGGACACACTCTCCCCTCTCGTTGCTATGCATCACCATGATCTTGCGTGTGCGTAGGAATTTTTTTGAAATTACTACGTTCCCCAACATCATTATTAGGTGAGAGTGTCACGGGCAGCGATCTTCACAGGCACTGGGCCTTCTTCACAAGTACCGGCCTTGCTTCATATCGCCAGACGAGGGCCCCGCCTTGCATCGCCCTCGACCACCTTTGAGTGACCGGCAGCCAGGACAGCACAAAGGGGGGAAAGGGGACACCAGTGGCGCCCTCGGCGACCATGGGTCCTCTGCCGGGGGAAGGCTCGCCGGCACCTGCCTGGCAGAGGGCCTACCTCCGGGTGACACCTGGCTTCGCGCGCCATGGGGAGGGGCCTTGCTCCTGGCTCCCTCCGTGCAGCCCCCAGCGTGCTTCCGCTGATGGAAGGGGGGCCGCTGCGCCTGGGTCGTTGGCCGACGTTGTGACCTGATTCACTTGCAGCCCATGGTTAGCGTAAGCCTGCTCTTGAGGGATTAGTGGTACCCTGTATCTGTTGTTGATGGCGCGGTTGGTGGGGCTCTCCGGCGGCTCCTGGAAGGCTTCAGCTTCTAATGCCTCCTCCTCCCAACCTGGCCCGAGAAACGAGCCAGGGTCGTCCTCCGGCATGTACTCCTGGTCCATCATGCGGGGCACATAGGCTTCCGAGGCTGTCACCCCAAACACCTTGCCGTAGTGCCCCACACTCCATGTCACCCGGCCCTGCGCGACGTCCTGAGGATGATAGCGCGATGCCTCGCTAGGGCCATGGGGGGCAACGTGCGTGCCCATGCTCGTTGGAGGCGGCGTGGGGGCAACAGGGCCCCCAACGCCACCGGTCGTCCTGGTGTTGACGAAGTCCCCAAGCATACCTGAAGGCGCATGGTCGTGGCGAGGCCCGCCGTGAGATCCCATAGTGGCCTGAGAAGGGAGCAGATAGCAGAAGGGCGGCGCTCCTGATGCCGCCGCATCCAGCAGATCAGCGATGCTTTCCAGCAGTGCATCCCGGCCGCTCTCCATCAGTCGACACCGCAGCAGCTCCCGCGCCACCGTGAGCGCGGCCCGCATGATTGCTACCTCTTGAGCTTGCGTTGGTTTTCCCCTAAGAGGAAAGGATAATGCAGCAGAGTAGCGTGAGTATTTCCCTCAGTTTTTTAGAACCAAGGTATCAATCCAGTAGGAGGCCACGCGCAAGTCCCTAGTACCTACACAACACAAAGAGCTCAACGCAACCAACGTGATTAGGGGTTGTCAATCACTTCACGGTCACTTACGAAAGTGAGATCTGATAGATAATATTTTTGGTATTTTTGGTATAGAGATGCAAAGTAACAAGTAAAAGGCAAAGTCAAAAGTAAAGCAAGATTAAAGTGATGGAGATTGATATGATGAGAATAGAGCCGGGGGCCATATGTTTCACTAGTGGCTTCTCTCAAGAGCATAAGTATTCTACGGTGGGTGAACAAATTACTGTTGAGCAATTGACAGAATTGAGCATAGTTATGATAATATCTAGGCATGATCATGTATATAGGCATCACGTCTGTGACAAGTAGATCGAAACGATTCTGCATCTACTACTATTACTCCACTCATCGACCGCTATCCAGCATGCATCTAGAGTATTAAGTTAAAAACAGAGTAACGCTTTAAGCAAGATGACATGATGTAGAGAGATAAATTCATGCAATATGAAATAAACCCCATCTTGTTATCCTCGATGGCAACGATACAATACGTGTCTTTCTGCCCCTTCTGTCACTGGGAAAGAACACCGCAAGATCGAACCCAAAGCTAAGCACTTATCCCATGGCAAGAACTACCAATCTAGTTGGCGAAACCAAATGGATAATTCGAAGAGACTTGCAAAAGATAACCAATCATACATAAAAGAATTCAGAGAAGATTCAAATATTGTTCATAGATAGACTTGATCATAAACCCACAATTCATCGGTCTCAACAAACACACCGCAAAAAAGAAGAAGATTACATCGAATAGATCTCCACTAGAGAGGGGGAGAACATTGTATTGAGGTCCAAAAAGAGAGAAGAAGCCATCTAGCTAATAACTATGGACCCGAAGGTCTGAGGTAAACTACTCACACTTCATCGGAGAGGCTATGATGATGTAGAAGCCCTCCGTGATGACGGCCCTCTCCGGTGGAGCTCCGGAACAGGCCCCAAGATGGGATCTCGTGGATACAGAAAGTTGCGGCGATGGACTTAGGTTTTTGGCTCCGTATCTGTTCGTTTGGGGGTACGTGGGTATATATAGGAGGAAGAAGTACGTCGGTGGAGCTTGGAGGGGCCCACGAGGCAGGGGGGCACGCCCTAGGGGGGGGGGCGACCCCACCCTCGTGACCGCCTCTCCGATGCCTTGGAGTAGGGTCCAAGTCTCCTGGGTCTTATTCGGGAACAAAATCACGTTCCAGAAAGGATTTTTCTGTTTGGACTCCGTTTGATATTCCGTTTCTTCGAAACACTGAAATAGGCAAAATAACAGCAATTCTGGGCTGGGCCTCCGGTTAATAGGTTAGTCCCAAAAGTAATATAAAAGTGGAAAATAAAGCCCAATATAGTCCAAAACAGTAGATAATATAGCATGGAGCAATCAAAAATTATAGATACGTTGGAGACGTATCAGGCATCCCCAAGCTTAATTCCTGCTCGTCCTCGAGTAGGTAAATGATAAAAAGAGAATTTTTGATGCGGAGTGCTACTTGGCATAATTTCAATGCAAAATTTCTTAATTGTGGTATGGATATTCAGATTAGAAAGATTCAAGACAAAAGTTCATATTGACATAAAGAATAATAACACTTGAAGCATACTAATAAAGCAATTATGTCTTCTCAAAATAACATGGCCAAAGAAAGTTATCCCTACAAAATCATATAGTCTGGCTATGCTCTATCTTCACCACACAAAGTATTTAAATGATGCACAACCCCGATGACAAGCCAAGCAATTGTTTCATACTCTAACTTTTTCAAAGCTTTTTCAATCTTCACACAATACATGAGCGTGAGCCATGGATATAGCACTTATAGGTGGAATAGAATGGTGGTTGTGGAGAAGACCAAAAAGAGGGGAAGATAGTCTCACATAAACTAGGCGTATCAATGGGCTATGGAGATGCCCATCAATAGATATCAATGTGAGTGAGTAGGGATTGCCATGCAACGGATGCACTAGAGCTATAAGTATATGAAAGCTCATCAAAAGAAACTAAGTGGGGGTGCATCCAACTCGCTTGCTCATGAAGACCTAGGGAAATTTGAGGAAGCCCATCGTTGGAATATACAAGCCAAGTTCTATAATGAAAAATTCCCACTAGTATATGAAAGTGACATAACGAGAGACTCTCTATCATGAAGATCATGGTGCTACTTTGAAGCACAAGTGTGGTAAAAGGATAGTAACATTGTCCCTTCTCTCTTTTTCTCCCATTTTTTTTGTTTGGGACTTTTTTATGGCCTCTTTTCTTTTCTCTTTTTTTTTCGTCCGGAGTCTCATCCTGACTTATGGGGAATCATAGTCTCCATCATCCTTTCCTCACTTGGGACAATGCTCTAAAAATGATGATCATCACACTTTTTATTTTTCTTACAACTCAACAATTGCAACTCGATACTTAGAACAAATACGACTCTATATGAATGCCTCCGGCGGTATACCGGGATATGTAATGAATCAAGAGTGACATGTATGAAAGAATTATGAATGGTGGCTTTGCCACAAATACGATGTCAACTACATGATCATGCTAGCAATATGACAATGATGGAGCGTGTCATAATAAACGGAACGGTGGAAAAGTTGCATGGCAATATATCTCGGAATGGCTATGGAAATGACATGATAGGTAGATATGGTGGCTGTTTTGAGGAAGGTATATGGTGGGTGTATGATACCGGCGAAAGGTGCACGGTATTAGAGAGTCTAGCAATGATGGAAGGATGGGAAAAGTGCGTATAATCCATGGACTCAACATTAGTCATAAAGAACTCATATACTTATTGCAAAAATCTAGAAGTTATGAAAGCAAAGTATTACATGCATGCTCCTAGGGGGATAGATTGGTAGGAAAAGACCATCGCTCGTCCCCGACCGCCACTCATAAAGAAGACAATCAATAAATAAATCATGCTCCGACTTCATCACATAACGGTTCACCATACGTGCATGCTACGGGAATCACAAACTTCAACACAAGTATTCTTTAAATTCACAACTACTAAACTAGCATGACTCTAATATTATCACCTCCATATCTCAAAACAATTATCATGCTTCAATCTTCTCTTAGTATTCAACGCACTCAAAAGAAAATTTCACAAATCTTGAACACCAAGCATATTATTATTAGGCAGATTACCATGCTATTAAGACTCTCAAAATAATTTAAGTGAAGCATGAGAGATCAATAGTTTCTTTAAAACAAACCACCACCGTGCTCTAAAAGATCTAAGTGAAGCACATAGAGCAAAATTTATAATGCTCAAAAGATATAAGTGAAGCACATAAAGCAAAACTACATAGCTCAAAATATATAAGTGAAGCACATAGAGTATTCTATCAAATTCCAAATCATGTATGGCTCTCTCAAAAGGTGTGTACAGAAAAGATGATTTTGGCACACTAACAAACAAAGACACAAATAATACAAGACGCTCCAAGCAAAACACATATCATGTTGATGAATAAAAATATAGCTCCAAGTAAATTACCGATGGAAGTGGAGGAAAGAGGGGATGCCTTCCGGGGCATCCCCAAGCTTTGACTTTTTGGTGTCCTTGGATTATCTTGGGGGTGCCATGGGAATCCCCAAGCTTAGGCTCTTGCCACTCCTTGTTCCATAATCCATCAAAAGAATTCACCCAAAACTTGAAAACTTCACAACACAAAACTCAATAGAAACCTCGTGAGCTCCGTTAGAGAAAGAAAACAAAAGACCACTTCAAAGTACTGTAATGAACTCATTCTTTATTTATATTGGTGTTAAACCTACTGTATTCCAACTTCTCTATGGATCATAACATATTTTACTAACCATAGATTCATCAAAATAAGCAAACAACACACGAAAAACAGAATCTGTCAAAAACAGAACAGTGTGTAGTAATCTGTAACTAACGCAAACTTCTGGAACCCAAACAATTCTACCAAAATTAGACGACCTATACAATTTGTTTATTGATGATCCAATTGGAATCAGTATTTTATCACGTTCTGGTGATTTTTAACAATTCGTCCACTGAACGCAAAGTTTCTGGAAATTACAGCAAGATCAAATAACTATCATCCAAGAAGATCCAATAGGTCTAGCTTGGCACAAACACTAATTAAAACTCAAAACTACATCCGAACAGAAGGTATATGGGTTATTTATTCCCTAACAGAAGAAAAACACAAAAAAATAAAAATAAAATTGGGTAGCCTCCCAACAAGCGCTATCGTTTAACGCCCCTAGCTAGGCATAAAAGCGAGGATAGATCTAGGTATTGCCATCTTTGGAAGGCAATCCATAAGCGGCTTTCATGATAGTTTAATATGGCAATTTTATTTTATTTCTTGGAAAGTGTTCCATGCCCTTTTTTAATGGAAATTGGAATCTAATATTCCCTTCCTTCATATCAATAATCGCACCAACCGTTCTAAGGAAAGGTCTACCAAGAATAATAGGGCAAGAAGGATTGCAATCTATATCAAGAACAATGAAATCTACGGGCACATAATTCCTATTTTCAACAATAAGAACATCATTAATCCTTCCCATAGGTTTATTAATAGTAGAATCCGCAAGATGCAAGTTTAGAGAGCAATCATCAAAATCGCGGAAATCTAGCAAATCACACAAAGTTTTGGGGATACTGGAGACACTAGCACCCAAATCACACAAAGCATAAAACTCATGATCTTTAATTTTAATTTTAATAGTTGGTTCCCACTCATCATAGAGTTTTCTAGGGATAGAAACTTTCAACTCAAGTTTTTCTTCATAAGATTGCATCAAGGCATCAACAATATGTTCGGTAAAGGCTTTGTTTTGACTATAACCATGTGGAGAATTTAGCACGGATTGCAACAAGGAAATACAATCAATCAAAGAGCAACTTTCATAATTAAATTCCTTGAAATCCAATATAGTGGGTTTAGCAACATCTAGATTTTTATTTCTTTCAATCCCACTTTCATCAATTTCATCATAAAGATCTAAATACTCCGAATTTTTAGAACGCCTTCTAGGTAAGGGAAGATCATATTCAGTTTCATCAAGATTCATATTGCAAAACAAAGATTTAATAGGAGACACATCAATAACTTTTATATCTTCATCTTGATTTTCATAGGAATTGGAAGAACGCGCTTTAATAAAGGCATCTTTCGTAGCACGCATCCTAGCGGATCTTTCCTTGCACTCATCAATGGAAATTCTCATGGCTTTGAGAGACCCATTGATATCATGCTTAGGAGGAATAGATCTAAGCTTTAAAGAATCAACCTCAAGAGAAATTCTATCAATGTTCCTAGCCAAATCATCAACTTTAAGCAATTTCTCTTCAAGCAAAGCATTAAAATTCTTTTGTGAATTCGTAAACTCTTTAACACTATTCTAAAACTTAGAGGGCATCTTATTATAATTTCCATAAGAGTTGTTGTAGGAATTTCCATAATTATTAGAAGGATTACTAGGATATGGCCTAGGATTAAAATTCCCTCTATACGGGTTGTTACCAAAATTATTCCTACCAACAAAATTCACATCCATAGATTCATTGTTATTCTCAATCAAAGTAGACAAAGGCATATCATTAGGATCAGAAGAAACACTCTTAGTAGCAAATAATTTCATAAGTTCATCCATCTTTCCACTCAAAACATTGATTTCTTCTATCGCATGCACTTTTTTATTAGAAGATCTTTCAGTATGCCATTGAGAATAATTAACCATAATATTATCTAGGAGTTTACTAGCATCTCCTAAAGTGATTTCCATAAAAGTGCCTCCCACGGCCGAATCTAAAAGATTTCTAGAAGCAAAATTCAATCCGGCATAAAAAATTTGTATAATCATCCACAAATTCAAACCATGAGTAGGGCAATTATGTATCATTAATTTCATTCTCTCCCAAGCTTGTGCAACATGTTCATGATCAAGTTGCTTAAAATTTATAATATCGTTTCTAAGAGAGATGATCTTAGCGGGAGGAAAATACTTAGAGATAAAAGCATCTTTGCACTTGTTCCAAGAATCAATACTATTTTTTGGCAAAGGCGAAAACCAAGCTTTAGCACGATCTCTAAGCGAAAAAGGAAATAGCTTCAATTTAACGACATCATCATCGACATCCTTTTTCTTTTGCATATCACATAAATCAACGAAGCTATTCAGATGAGTAGCGGCATCTTCACTAGGAAGGCCGGCGAATTGATCTTTCATAACGAGATTCAACAAAGCAGTATTGATTTCACAAGATTCAGTATTGGCAAGAGGAGCAATCGGAATGCTAAGGAAATCATTCTTATTGGTATTTGTGAAGTCACACAATTTGGTAGTATCTTGAGCCATCGCGACAAACAAGCAATCCAACACACGAGCAAACAAAAGGGCAAGCGAAAAAAGGCAAACAGAGAAGGAGAAGGAGAAGGAGAAGGAGAAGGAGAGGGCAAATAAAACGGCAAGGGTGAAGTGGCGGAGAGGAAAACGAGAGGCAAATGGCAAGTAATGTAATGCGGGAGATAGGGATTGTGATGGGTACTTGGTATGTTGACTTTTTGCGTAGACTCCCCGGCAATGGCGCCAGAAATGTCTCGTTGACGAGAGTTCAAATCTTGACTTGACTTTGCGTAAGCCTCCCCGGCAACAGCGCCAGAAATTCTTCTTGCTACCTCTTGAGCTTGTGTTGGTTTTCCCCCAAGAGGAAAGGATAATGCAGCAGAGTAGCGTAAGTATTTCCCTCAAATTTTGAGAACCAAGGTATCAATCGAGTAGGAGGCCACGCGCAAGTCCCTCGTACCTACACAACACAAAGAGCTCAACGCAATCAACACGATTAGGGGTTGTCAATCCCTTCATGGTCACTTACGAAAGTGAGATCCGATAGATAATATTTTTGGTATTTTTGGTATAGAGATGCAAAGTAAAAAGTAAAAGGCAAGGTAAAAAGTAAAGCAAGATTAAAGTGATGGAGATTGATATGATGAGAATAGACCCGGGGGCCATATGTTTCACTAGTGGCTTCTCTCAAGAGCATAAGTATTCTATGGTGGGTGAACAAATTACTGTTGAGCAATTGACAGAATTGAGCATAGTTATGAGAATATCTAGGCATGATCATGTATATAGGCATCACATCCGTGACAAGTAGATCGAAACGATTCTGCATCTACTACTATTACTCCACTCATCGACCGCTATCCAGCATGCATCTAGAGTATTAAGTTAAAAACAGAGTAACGCTTTAAGCAAGATGACATGATGTAGAGAGATAAATTCATGCAATATGAAATAAACCCCATCTTGTTATCCTCGATGGCAACGATACAATACGTGTCTTGCTGCCCCTTCTGTCACTGGGAAAGAACACCGCAAGATCGAACCCAAAGCTAAGCACTTATCCCATGGCAAGAACTACCAATCTAGTTGGCCAAACCAAATGGATAATTCGAAGAGACTTGCAAAGATAACCAATCATACATAAAAGAATTTAGAGAAGATTCAAATATTGTTCATAGATAGACTTGATCATAAACCCACAATTCATCGGTCTCAACAAACACACCGCAAAAAAGAAGAAGATTACATCGAATAGATCTCCACTAGAGAGGGGGAGAACATTGTATTGAGGTCCAAAAAGAGAGAAGAAGCCATCTAGCTAATAACGATGGACCCAAAGGTCTGAGGTAAACTACTCACACTTCATCGGAGAGGCTATGATGATGTAGAAGCCCTCCGTGATGACGGCCCTCTCCGGCGGAGCTCCGGAATAGGCCCCGAGATGGGATCTCGTGGATACAGAAAGTTGCGGCGATGGACTTAGGTTTTTGGCTCCGTATCTGTTCGTTTGGGGGGTACGTGGGTATATATAGGAGGAAGAAGTACGTCGGTGGAGCTTGGAGGGGCCCACGAGGCAGGGGGCGCGCCCTAGGGGGGCGCCCCCACCCTCATGACCGCCTCTCCGATGCCTTGGTGTAGGGTCCAAGTCTCCTGGGTCTTATTCGGGAACAAAATCACGTTCCAGAAAGGATTTTTCTGTTTGGACTCCGTTTGATATTCCGTTTCTTCGAAACACTGAAATAGGCAAAATAACAGCAATTCTGGGCTGGGCCTTCGGTTAATAGGTTAGTCCCAAAAGTAATATAAAAGTGGAAAATAAAGCCCAATATAGTCACAAACAGTAGATAATATAGCATGGAGTAATCATAAATTATAGATACGTTGGAGATGTATCAATGTTCGCCTGCTCCTGCCGTGTGTGTGGCGCCGTTGCTGCAGTGTGGCTTGCGGCCCTTGCGGCGGCTCATGCCTGTCATGGAGTGAGGGTGGACGACGCCCCGCCACGCCGCCCGCACCCTGCGGCGTTAGGCGGCACTCGGGCCGCCTGGAGCGTGGGGTTGAGGTCTTCATGGGCGGGTGGCACCACCCGAGGCCAGGCTGCCCAGCGTCGGAGTCAGCCCTCGGGTCGCCGGACATCAGGGCCGCAGAGTGTTGGCGGGTCGATTGGCGGGGAAGAGGCTCCGGGGCACCCCCCTACCTGGCGCGCCAAATGTCAGATCTCGAGTTCCGGCAAAACCCTCAAGGTTCGAATACTGGGGTGCACGCAAAGATTTCCTCCCTACCGATCCTTGCCCTAGCTCGCTAAGATCACGCGGACGAACTTGACGAACTCACAGGACAAAGAACACAAGATTTATACTGGTTGGGGCCACCGTTGTGGTGTAATACCCTACTCCAGTGTGGTGGTGGATGGATTGCCTCTTGGGCTGATGATGAACAGTACAAGGGTAAGAACAGCCTCTTCGGGGTGAGGTGTGCTCGTGCTCTGTGAACTTGTGGGTGTGTGGATGGAGTGGAAACAGTCCAAGATGAGTTGTCTCTCAATGAACTTGAGATGCCCTCTATGGTGGTGGCTAGCTCTAATTATATAGGCCCTGGTCCTCTCCCCAAATATTGAGCGGGAAGGGAGCCAACAACGGCCAATTCGAAAGGGACAGCTAGTACAGCTTATCCTGACAAAAGCGGTCTTCGCCTGCAAAAGGCTCTGGTTGTGACGCCGTCTTGGGCTCCATGGTGACCTTTGTCCTGCCGACCTGCTGGTCTTGGTCTTGTTGCATTGATATGGAAACCTTTGCTTGATGCCTCGGTACTCCGCGCCTGCGCTTGCCACCGTAGCACAAAAGAGGAAACAAGGACGCTGCGCGCCCTGGCGCCCGCCTGGTGCCTGCCTGATCTTGATCATCATGGCTCACGTCGCGAGAGCCTCGTGAGGTTTTGCTCTGCCTTGATTTCTCTGCTCCTCGCGAGGCAGCCTGGTGAGGCCGCTCCTAGGAGGTCTTGCGTCGTCTGCCTCGCGTGGCTTGGCCCCTTGCGAGGGTCTTGAATGTCTTGCTGATGAAGATGGGCCGTATAGGCCTGCAGCACAGCCGCACCGTGGGCCGCAGGCAGGCAAGTCTGGGGACCCCCGTTCCCAGAACGCCGACAGAATCTTGTCTTCTTCACCTCCAAGCCTCCACAAGGGGCGCGCACGCGCCTGACGAGGAGCGACGTGCAGCATCAGGAATTCCCTCAGGAGCATGCCTCCTGTCACCTTCGCCACCTTCGTGTTACCCGGCTTCAGGTCGGCCTGCATCTGGGCCAACACCGATGACGCCCGCTCATCGGTGAGCTCTGCATGAGACCACCCCTTGCCGGACTGGGGCATCTCCGTCGGCAGCGCCAAGCACGGGTGGACCCATCATGACCCATTTGGCCCTGAGGTTGTCGGCCTTCTTCCCGGTGTTCGAGATCGAGTTGGCCTTGCAGGCCGCAATGAAATTGGCGCACCCGGAGATATGGCCTTCGCTGATGCGGAGGAAGAAGAAGTGGCGCAGCAGAGCCACGGACGGCATCACGCCCAGACACGCCTCGCAATAGTAGGAGAAGATGGAAACGAGAAGGATGGAGTTGGGATGAAGATGCAGCGGCTGCAGCCTGTAATGGCCAAGGACCTCATAGAAGAAGTCAGAGAAGGGAGGAACCAACCCGGCGGCGATACTGCTCATGAAGAAGTGGAAGAACATGCTCCCCTCGGGCTTCGGCACGTCGGAGGCGACCCAGAGCTCCGTCTTCCCCCTCTTGTTGCTTTCCCCCGCCATCAGCAAGCATGTGGCGGCGAGGTTTTTCTCCGAGATATTGGGCGCGTCGAGAGCCGGTTCATACCAAGCCGGCGACGAGGAGGACTTGACCTTGCGCAGCGCCATTGGTCGTTGGTGCGAAGGAAGATGGAAGCAGATCTGAGGATTTCGGAAGCAGGGCGCAAGAAAGGGGATCTAAGCAAGGCGAAGAGGAGCAATGAAGGCAAGCACTGTCTGCGCTAGCCTTTTGTCAAGTCGGGCAGTTGCCAAGGCAGCATGGGGAAGCGGAGACGCCCACGTCCAATCAACCACCATGCGTCGACCAAGGCCGCAGACTTTGGGGGCCCGTGGCGCTCCACACTTGACCTTTGGCTTCGCCTCGAAGCCAAGCCCGACCGTGCCTTGGGCCCGGGGGCTACTGTCGGCATTCTGGGAATGGGGGTCCCCAGACTTTCCTGCCTGCGGCCCACCGTGTGGCTCTACGCATGGGCCCATATGGCCCAACTTCATCAACAAGGCGTTCAAGACCCTCGCGAGGGGCCAAGCCTCGGGAGGTAGACGACACAAGACCTCCTCAGGAGCGGCCTCACCAGGTTGGCTCGCGAGGAGCAGAGAGATCAAGGCGAAGCAAACCTCACAAGGTTCTCGTGACGTGAGCCATGACGATCAAGATCAGGCGGGCGCCAGCGCGCAGTGTCCTTGTTTCCTATTTGGTGCTAAGGAAGCAAGAGCAGGCGCGGAGTACCGAGGCGTCAAGCAAAGGTTTCCATATTGGTGCAATGTGACACCCCAAAAATTTGGCCTTGTTTTATTGAATTAAATTTTTTGCCAGGAATTAAAACTTTGGATTTCTGAGCTCCATTTTGATTTTTTTAGATCATTTCCTTCCCTGTTGTGATGAGTTTTTCCCCAAGAGAAAACTTTTCAAATATGTTATTGGACTTGTTTAACCTCTCAAGAAAAACTTTCCTTTTATCAATGTAACTAATTAACTAATTTAATTGCTTGATCTTTACTTTCTTGAAAATGGTTTTTCAAGGTTAAATGGCCATATTTGAACTACAACCATTTGATAAATTCACTTAAAATTCCAACCAAAATTTGGAGATGTCATGTGATGTTTTTAAATCACTTTTATGCAAAAATATATTTCATTCATGAAATATTTTGATCTCTACAGCAAATTTTGTTCTCTGGTCCAGAGTGCATTTTTGCACTACATCCTATTTAGATATTTCTTTAAAACTTCTACCAAAATTAGGGGAGGTCTGTAGGAGCATATTATTCCACTTTGTGCAAAAACCTAGTGCTGTTCTTTGAAAAATTTGAGTGAATCAACCTCATCTTCAGTCTGGACCAACTTGATGGTTTGTACAGCAACCACCATTTTAGTTGCTCCTATACCCTTGATTATTTCTCCTACTGGTAGTCCCCCTTGCCAAACCCTTAAGTCCAGGAGAGTGGACCCATTGGATGATTCTAAGTGCTTGCAACAATGCCATTTGTTTTCTGTCCAGAATTGAAGTTTTGTAAAACTTACACTAGCAAGTTTCTGCTTTTGGCCAACTAACCTCACCACTCTCTCTTGCATCTAAAGAGACCACCATCTAGAGTTTTTGGCCACTCCAAGACTTGTCTAAGTGCCCTTGGCATTTTGTCAAACACCTGGAGTGCATGACCAGTTTTGACATGAGTTGTGGCATTGCACTGTGAACCTAATCCCCTAACCAAACCAACTTGTCCACTGATCTCCTTGCAAGCCCAAACCTAGATCTGTTAATTGCCAGCCTCGACCGCGACTCCTAGCATGCTCGGGCATTTCGTCGAGCACACTCAGTGCGTGCACTGGACGCGCCCAGAGCGCACATATTGCATGATGCCGCGCCTGAGCCGACACGCTGGCCCCCACGGTTTTGGCCCTCACTGCAGAACCTCGCCACGCACTCTCTTTCTCACCGCTACGCGCCAAGACGCCCCTCGCCACGCCCGGCAAGCCAAGAGCTAGCCGCCGCCGCCGCCCGACAGCCTCTGCCCGTGTCGGCGCCGCCAAAGCCACCTCCGCTCGCCAGCTCGCCCCTGGAGCAGTACCCACTCGTCCGCTAGCTCCTGTCGTCATCCCCAGCCACGCCACGTTGCCCTGCAAGCTACAGAGAGGCGGTTCGCCAGAGAGCTTATCCGGCCGCCGCGGAACCGACCTCGACGAGCTATAAAAGGAGACCCCCGAGCCTCCCCGAGCACACAGGGAGCCTTAGAATGCTCCCCTAGTCCTCCCATGGCAGCCAATCGACCCGGGGGAGGTCTTCTTCCCCACCTCCGGCAACTGCAGCCGCCACCACTGCCCCGGCCAATTCGGCACCACCAGGGCCTCCCACTCTCCGTTCTCTCCACCAAGAGCCCCCTCATCCTCCCGTAAACCGTTCCCACTACTCGATTTTGATCGGGACACACCGCGGGAGAAAAATCACTTTGCTCCCGAGGCCACCTCCGCCGAGAAGCTCGCCGCCGGCAGCTCCCTCCGTCCCCACCTGCCTGGCGACCACTGGGAGGACCGCCCTGGAGTGGCGGATCCATTCCCGCCCTCTGAGCCCCGCGGGGAGCCGCCGTTCGCCGGCGATGATCGCCGGAGTCCCGCCTCCGCTCGGGACAGAGAAAGAGGAGGGAGAAGACTGGTCAAACCTGACCAGTGGGCCCTCTGGACCCACTGTCAGCGACCCCGTGCCTGTCCACGTGGGATTAAGTGAAGGCGTATTTTCCCTAGATTTTTGAAGAGGGGAGAAATGTTTCAAGTTTTGGAGTGCACCCTGCCTTTCCACACATTGAAGGCAAGCATTCTGAACCCCGGCATAATATTTTTTGTGTGTTCGATGACACGTTCATAACATCACCTCACTTTGGAGGACTCGTTATTTCATGTGGTATGATCATATGCATGAGTGCATATTATTGATTTCCATGCTGTTGGAAATGGACACACTTGTGAAGATAATCACCCTCATGTGCCTTGCATGCATACCAGCAGGAACCCGGGAAAACCTATGCCTTGGGTAGGCATGAGTTTGTCATCAGCGTCGGGACGGTTATGTCTGGTATGGCATGGTAAGGTGATATGAGCAGTGACTCTGTTGGTTGAAATATATTCGTTATACTAACCATGGAGGGAATACCTAAACCTCCTGAGTCGACCGTAGATCGAGTCTTGTGCCAGTAACCCCCATACTTGTTTCGTACTACCACTCGTCTCTACAGCAAGTAGAGTACGGTTTAGTAAGTTGTCAACCTTTTTCTAGCACACACCGTACAGAGAGGCCATGGTGGAAGATACCGGTTGTAGCTGGTAGGCAGGCCACCTGGTCCGGGGGCATGGGTGTTTCGGTTGGGACCAAGAGGGGAGGCCACCCCTTAGAGCGCGCGATATAAATTTGATCCCATGCTACGCGAGGTTGTAGCCTCCCCACTTAGAGTTTGCTTAACAGGTGTCGTGGGTGGTTCCAGACACGTGTGAGTTAAGCTGGTGTGTGCAAGTTAGGTGGTTTTCAACAAAAAGGCCGTAGACGGAATTAGTCCCGATGGACTAAAGAAATTCGTTACTCATGGGTAAAGAGTACACCCTCTGCAGAGATTAAACCTATTCGAATAGCCATGTCCATGGTTAAGGATTACAGTCTGGGATGTGTCAAGTGTCGGTCTTAGTGTCGGTCTTCGGAGGTGAAACTGTTAATCAGAAATGGAATTACTACTCGTGACTTGTGATAACTATGATTATTATTATTATTGACTAACCCGTGATATTATTGTTATTATCGAGTATCTCTGGGATGGTTCTACCTCCGGGATATTCACTATGATTGTTTATTTTAAAAGCCCTTTATGTGGTGTCGCTCAGACGCCCGACTGTGGCATTTCTTTTAAAGCCCTTTATCTGGTGTCGCTCAGACGCCCGACTGTGGCATTTCTTTAAAGCCCTTTATGTGGTGTCGCTCAGACGCCCGACTGTGGCATTTCTTTTAAAGCCCTTTATGTGGTGTCGCTCAGACGCCCGACTGTGGCATTTCTTTTAAAGCCCTTTATGTGGTGTCGCTCAGATGCCCGACTGTGGCATTTCTTTTAAAGCCCTTTTTGTGGTGTCGCTAAGACGCCCGACTGTGGCATTGCTTGTTATTTATTTCATAAATTTTTATACTACCATGTTATTGCATTTTTATAAATAACTTGCTTGCACGCATCAGAGTTTCATTTATCTTTTGTGAGTGACGTCATGAGCATAAAATATTTTAGTGCATCATTGTTATATTACACCTATGTTCATAATGTTTGCGAGTACATTCAAAGTACTCATTGGCTTGTCCCTGGCTATTGTCTTGGCCAGATTTTCTTGCACGGAGAGGATGCGACGCGATGCCAGCCCCGGAACCCACTCAATGGAGATAGCAGCCTCGCGAAGATAGGAATTAACCTGGTCAGCTGTTCCCGTGGGAAATGGAGTTCCATAGACACTGATGTTTCACAACCCGCTTCCTCCATCAACCACTAGAAACCATTTGTTGTACTCACAGGCCAGAATGGTCTTGTACTACATATTTTGTTTTCTGCTTGGAAATTTTGTATCAAGTTGGAGCCTCATCAGCTAACAGTAATCCTGGGGCTGATGAGCACGACGGTCTTTTCTGGAAATTTATTACCCGGAAAAACCGGTCGTGGCATGCAACTAGACAAAGACCAGCAGGACGGCAAGACGGAGGTCACCATGGAGCCTAAGGCGGCGTCACCACCAGAGCCTTTTGTAGGCGAAGACCGCTTTTGTCAGGATAAGCTGTACTAGCTGTCCCCTTTCAAATTGGCCGTTGTTGGCACCCTTCCCGCTCAATATTTGGGGAGAGGACCAGGGCCTATATAAGTAGAACGAGCCACCATCGTAGAGGGCACCTAGATCGGAACTGGTTCGGAGGCATCTGATCTTTAGCGGATCCTTAGCCACACATCAAGCACAAGAACACCTCAACCTCAGGAGGTTGTTCTTCCCCCTTTGTACTGTTCATCATCAGCCCGAGAGGCAATCCACCGCCACCACACTGGAGTAGGGTATTACACCACAACAGTGGCCCGAACCAGTATAAATCTTGTGTCTTTTGTGTTGTGAGTTCGTTGAGTTCGTCCGCGAGATCTTAGTAAGCTAGGGCGTGGATCGGTAGGGGGGAAAGTACTTCGTGCACCCCAGAGTTTGAACCTTAAGGGTTTTGCTGGACCCGTGATCCGACACTGTCAACATAGTGAATCGGGAGAGGACTCTAGTTGTGAGTATGACAGTACGGACCCACCAGGTCCACTCCCAAACACAAGCAAGCGCCTCTTTTACTACTCAGATGAACCCCTCGTTATTTTACTCTAATCCACCCTGCTGATATCTGGGACCCACATCATTTTCAACGTATAGTCAATAACGACAGAATTGCACAACTTTTTTTTGAGTAGTAATTCGGAGGAGCAGGCTATAAACTGGGTTGAGCGGTCTTTGTGGCCCGTCTAACAACATGACCAACCCAACAGTTTTTTCTTTGGAAAAAATAGGAAGCTGTAGCGACACGACCCGAATGGATCAAGTCTCTGTGCTTAAGTGTCATCCCTGGATCGGTATGCTGACACACACAATACTCGAGGATTTATAACAGAGGTAAATCACATGTATAAGTAACATAAGATACTATTACCTCAATCCAAAATAGCGGAAGTAACAAGGTTGTGGATTCCCATCAACACCAACGGCAAAGTTGAGTGTAGAAATCGTAACCCTAACGTATCACTTACTCGTCGTAAGATTCCTGCAACATGAGACGTTGCAGCCACAAAGGGTCAGTACAATGAATGTACTAACAAATTCACACCATAGAGAATGATGAACAATGGCTATCACTACATGCATATTTGGCTGGTGGAAAAGCTCTATGGTTATAACGTTTTTGCGAAAAGCCAATTTTTCCCTACTACAAAGGAATAAATTTTATTTAACTATCATGGTTGTTGTTAAACATTGAGAATGGTTGACAGCATTCTCAATCCCAATTAAGCATCATCATTAAAACCCAACAAAATTAATTTAGGGTAACATGTTGATACCAATAGGATAATCCAAGTACTAGAGACTCAAGATGTCCATAACCGGGGACACGGCTAATCATGATTAGTTTATACACTCTGCAGAGGTTTGCGCACTTTTCGCCACAAGACTCGATCTCCTCCGTTGGATTTCTCGCACTACATGGTATTTGAGAAACGGATGACCGAGACATAGTCTTTCAGAAGCGTTTGCAACTTACAATGGGTAGACCGTACCACCTACAACCCCAACATCTGCTAGTCTACCACTATAAGAGTTCACACGACTTAATCAACTATGATAGAGCCCATAATAGCTTGTGGCTGCACACGGAAGTTTCTAGCATGAATAATCGTATGATCCCTTTGAGCCTGGGTGGCAGACCGTAGGATGATCACACGGTATATCCCCGGGATCTCCTAGGACAACACTGGTATTTCCCCAGGTGTCCGGGCAAGTCCACTGGTATATCCCCAGGGTGCCCCAACCAATCCACCCAGATGTGTATTAAAGTAGCCACCTTAAGTTAAACCTTAGTTAACAATAATCCCGCACATCTGTCATGAAATACTCTCAAAACCCAATCCACGTCTACGAGCATAGCATGGCAATGTAAGCATAATGTAATAGTAACTCCCAAGGGTTTGATAATAAGCAGGTAGTAGGTTCTACCTCGTCATCTACTTCCCAACCCACAAGTTAATGACATCCTAACCATGCAGTGTTTGAGGATTGGAACTAATGCATAAAACTGGGTGACAAAAGGGATATGATCAAAGTGTGAACTTGCCTGCAATGTTGATGACGATGATTCGCACTCAGAACTCTTGATAGATCTACTCGTCACACTCCGGTCAATCTATCGTAAGCAAACAATAGTAACCACACATAAGCAATCACTGAAAAGATCAAAACGATCGAGGAAGACAATTCGGAAAACATCAAAACCAAGCAAATAACTCTTGCAACATAAAACATCAAAAGATCAGAAAGTTTAGGTCAAGAGCTTCGATTTGCAAAAAGAATCAAGTCAAACGGAGCTACGAAACTCAAGTTATGATCAAACAAAGTTTGAATTCGAATCTGATCTAATTTAAATTTTAACTTTTTCAAAAACATGTTTGAGTTGGAATACTGGATAGAGCATATCATAACGAAGAAGTGGGCGTTGGTTTTGTTGGATTTGGATCAACGAGCAAAAAGTTGTGCTTGTTTGAAGATCAGGGACTATTTTGTAAATAAAGTATTCTCATCTAGGTCCCTGGCCGAAAATAACAGAAAAAAGACTAAAAGGCGAACATTCGCTTATAAGGGCTAAACAGCGCACGTTATCTATATAATTAAACCTAAACAAACCGGTTTTAAACGAAAACCAAACCAAAAGAAAAACCGGCGAACCGGGCGGTTTTACTCGGGTTATACCGGTCGGTCGGTTCGGTGGTTCGGCGAGAAAAACCGACGACCGGCGACGACGGTTGGCGGCGACAGTGGGGCTCCGGCTAGACGGCGGCTCCGGCGAGACAGCTGGCAACGGCGAGCAGCGCTTGGGCGGCGGCTTCGACGGCGAGCGGAGGCGGCGGCGCGGGAAGTGAGGCGCGGCAGCTGCGGCGAGTGCAAGCGGCAGTGGCGCAGTTCGGCGATGGCAGTGGCAGCAAGTGCGGCGGCGGCGCGAGGCGAGGGCGGCGGGCTGCGGGTCCA
>NC_041384.1:597804373-597818817 GCF_002162155.2 Triticum dicoccoides
GTCCAGCGGCGGCGGGTTTTATAGGGGAGGGGGCGGAGGAGAAGTGTGGGAGGGGCAAGGAGAGGCGGCGCGAGGAGTCCGCGGCGGGGACGGCGGCCATGGCGGCGCGGCGGCGTGCTGCGGGCGAAGTCCCGCCCGGGAGGAGACAAGCGGGGCGCGCGGGCGAGCTGGGCTGGGCCTCGGCTGGGAGCTGGGCCGGCCCAGTTTCGACGGAAAGATTTTTTTTAAAAAACATTTCCAAATAATTAAAATAATAAAACAAGATAATTAAAAAAATTATCTAGGCATATAATATATCAAAGTTTTCAGAAAAAGATTTTCTATAACCTGAACATTTTTCTAGCATTAAAGAAAATTCACACAAATTCAGATAAATCAAAGAGTGCTACTGGTCTATTAAAATCCAACAAAAACCATTTTAAAAATACCAAAATGATTTCAAATAAATTTTTCTCCAATTTTCTAATGTAGGGAATCATGTTACCCTATTTTCCATGTATTTTGATTTTGGAGAAAAATATTTTGAATAAAACTCAAATAACTCCAAATCGAAAATAAATTCAAAAGAACTTTGAAATTAATTCTTTGAAACTCCCAACCCGTATTTCATATAATTTGAAGAAGTCATTTTATCTTCTCTCGTGAAAATCATTGAGTTGCATAAAGTTTCAGAATTGGAAATATTCTCAAATGAAATTCAAATATTTTCAACACCCCTTGTCATTTAATAAATGGAAGAAGTCATGTCATCTTCTCTCCAGGGTTTGGTGATGAAAAAGTATTTGAATTCACGGAGAGCATAAAAATGCAAAAGTGAAAGTTTGGGAAAGTCCTTTTATTCCCTCTCATTTAACTTTCAAAAGTTTCGAATTTCACTCAATCACACTCAATCAAACAAATCTATCTATTTAGTATAACATTCCAAAATTTGGAATTTTGGGATGTTACAAACCTACCACCCTTAAAATGAATCTCGTCCTCGAGATTCGGAGAGGCTAGAAAGAAATGGGTTAGGTTTGGGGTCTTCTCAAAATCTATCAATCGTCATAGGGGTCTGGGGTGCTACCACCTTTAGAAGCATGGTTACTGTTCCATCAAAACTCATATACTCCATCCTTATTCTTGACAGTGTCGGTCTTCTTAGATCTTCAGTATAATTCCATCTCTGGACTCTTCCGGTAGTGGCATAACCTTTTCTACAATACTTCTGTCCTTTCATCTTGGTAAGGTTATCCCGAGACTGGGTCTTCTTCGCTGACGGGTTTGGCGCTAATACTAATCAACTATCGATATCTCATGGTACTACCAATTTATGGTTTCTCCTGCAGGAAATGGGTCTGGGTTGATCCTCACCGTATAACCTACGGTTGGCAAAGCTGCCTTGTACAAGGAAAAAAATACCTATACCATTCTAAGGCTTAAACAAGGTTTAATATCACCGTCTCTCTACTATAGGTAAGTCACTCAGATTTACCATCCCATATAGCAAGGAGAATAATAAGAGTAAGTCGGTATCGTGATCAATCCATCCCGCACCCAAATCATTACCATGTATACAGTTTAGCGAATTTCGTATTCTAACACTTGGTCATCCTCGCAAGCATTGCAGAATTTCTCTTGTCGACGAACTGGGTTCAGATAAATCCATGGATTCTGCAAGCCAAACAATCATCTATCGTTCCTTCACCACTCTCAGGTTTGCGTAAACTCCTATAAGATCGTCTATCGATAAACGTCGTAACTTCTTCCAGTTTTTTCCTTCAGCAAGAATGTGCTTGCTTCTTGGCAGGTCCTGGGGCCTGTGGGTTATGGCCCATCTCATCACTTGTAGTCCTTGAACTTATCATCAGGCAACTGATCATTATTCCAACTTCCAACTTCCTAGTATTCTTAAATCCATCCAATTATACTGTCTTCCTTCCTTCTATTGGCACCAAACTAGGACATGATTACTCAGACTCATCATGGAGTTTCCATTGATCCATATTTCCGACATCATACCTCCTTTATATCCAATAGTAATTCATGTCTTCATCCTCGTGGGATATCCCACATACCGAAATAAAAACTTATACTTATGAAATCCATATTCTACTTCGTGGAACATCATTTTCCTTTCCAGGGTCAAGCGTCCTTACAGGGGAATATTGGCCATATCTGCATGGCACTTCTTCAACTGGGAAACGTGAAACACATCTTGAACTCCTGACAGTCCTTCGGGTGACTCCAACTTGTTGGCCACTTCTCCCGTACACTCCAAAACTCGGTATGGTCCTTCAAATCTCGGGGCTAACTTTTCCTTAACTCCAAATCGTTTAACTCCCCGCAGAGGGAACACACGAAGACATGCTCTATCTCCAATTTCATAGACTACCTCCTTGAGTTTTTTAGTCTGCATAACTCTTCTGCCTGGACTGAGCTACCTTCAGTCTATCTCGAATAAACTTAACATTCTCTTCTGACTCCTTGATCACATTTGGTCCAAACAACTGACGGTCTCCAACTTCATCCCACATACTCTTGGGGCATCACCCATATCAAGACAAAACTCGTATTCATTTTTGTCCGAAATCCAATCAATGGAGTATCCTTATCTTTTCCAGGGGTCAAGTGTTCTTACAGGGTACTACCACCCTTAAAATGCACAAATCTTCCATAGACCATATTTCTCATATCCTCAAAATGGTCAAAATCCTTCTTCATAGAGTAACAACTCATAAAACCCAAATCTTTACCAACGATGCTAACTTTATTGATTCTACAATGATTACAATCTCTTGCTTTTCCATTACATGTCTCAACTCAACACCTCAATATAAAAGAAAATGTTGTCACTTCTACTACTCCATTTCTTTTGTTGCAAACTCAACTATCTACCACAAGTTTCCTTCTCCTTGGGGCATTTGCTGGCAAAGTTCCCTGCTCCATTACAACTAAAACATATTACTTCTGACAAGTATCGAGGTTTCCTTTTTGGGCAATTGTTGAGGTAGTGCCCTGACTCCTTGCACCTGTAACAGGTGATGTGACTCAGGTCCTTCCTGGTATCCAATCTGCTTCTCTTCCTGGACCTTTCCATGCCAATCATGGCTTCTATTTCTTGTGGGTCATATTCTACTTCCTCCGTCGGGAATTCTACTAGATCCCCATTCATACAATTCTGGGAGATGTGTCCTTCTTCTCCACATGAATAGCATGACTTGGTGCAGGGTTTAATTGGTTCTTCTTTGGGCGTGTCCTCCACATCTTCCTTCATCACGGGTTCTTCTAAAATTTCCATAAGGGCTCCTTTCTTTACTTCTTTCTTCTGCTGGATGGTTCGTTGTACCATGGGGTAAATGTGACACTGAGCAGGATAGTGGGTAGTCCCATCACACAAGTAACAAGTAATCTACCTAATTGGGCATTCTTCAACTGGGTGACTTCCTCCACAATTTGGGCATTCATCCTTGTGTTCTTTATGGGTGTGTCCTATTTCTCCACAAATCTTGCATGCACAAGGTTTCTTCATATCCTTTCCATAGGGCTTCAACTTCTGGGACACAAGGTGAGATCTTTGCAGAGTCAACTTTAATTCTCTCCAAGTGGTTACTCCTTGACATCCATTGATGATTTGGTACATTCTCCACCCATTAGCAGCACCTCTTTCAAAGCACTGAAGAGTATGCTGGGTCATATCCTTTCCGACTACAGGGTTATTCTTCATGTGATCCTCCATGTTCTGAATCCATCGATCTATCTCCAACTGACTCATCGGTCCAGAAAATACAAGCTCATCTCCATTCATCCTCTATTGGGTCCATGTGGGTTTGGGGTAAGATAAGAGAGAGGGAGAGGGATACACACAATACAAACAAAAGTTTTGAAAAGGCAGATTTTATTTGTGTCCGTCGGGAAAAACATTAAACAAATGACAGCTCACAAACGTCGCATCTAACGTAGGTATATAACAGGGGTTTGGTCTTCTAAATGTCAATAAATCTTCAACTCTCCGGACTCTTCAAGCCTTGTTCATGCCTCCAATGGCTTCTTCCGAGCATGCTTGTCTTTCTCAAGTTCTTTTGCCAGATCAACTCTGTTGAGGCGAAGTCTCTCATGATGTCCTTGAATATTCTGGAGTTGCATTCCAAACTTCTGGTTTCAACATCCTTCACATGAACCATGGTCATACTGTCCTTCAGTTCCTGACAAATCTCCGGTATCTCGAGGTTGTAGCTCCTCCAGCTTGGCTACTTTCAGCTTTTGGTTCCTGAGTTCTTCACGAAATGCTTCCTTGTCTAATACGGCTTCATGGAGCTCCACCTTAAACTTCTTGATGTACTACTCCAGATCCTGGTGATACACCGGCTAAGATTAAAACTTCATCTTACTAATAGGTGCTCCATCAGCCTTCTTCCATCAAATCCATTCTGATGAAATGCATCCTTAACCCAGCATGGTGACAATAGCATCAGCGGTGATGACACCACGGATAACCGTGTTTCTGCCCTTGTCATTGCCATGAGCTATCTTCCATAATTGATATCTCCTGCCTTAGGGTTTTCTTTGACAAAACTTCGAGTTCTCATGCTCCTTGTTTCAGTCTTTCTCCGATACACCTTGATCTTAGGTATTGACAACTTCCATAGTCTGCCAAGTTCCATAAGGATAGCCTTCCTAGGTCATACAAATCTGGGAATTCTTCAGAGCCTTCAAATTCTACTTGTCTTCGGTCTTCAACCGTTGTAGTTTCCATTATTCAGATGCACAGTAAAATCCTCTTCATTCTGAAGCGGTCTTAGTTGTCCAATATCTTGTACTTCTTGGAGTGGTCTCATCCGTCGAATCTTCCTGTGGTCAAAAGGGGAAGGGGTATGGTCTCACTAAAAGGAAATTTTTTAATAAGCTTAGAGGAGAAGAGAGGTAAAAGATCTTTTGAAAGGGAAAGTTGTAGAGAAAAATCTTTGCTATGGGCTTGCCAGTTTCTAGGGTCACGTCCTACAGTCAACATGTGCTCTAATACCATCTTGTAGCGACCCGACCCGAATGGATCAAGTCTCTGTGCTTAAGTGTCATCCCTGGATCGGTATGCTGACACAGACAGTACTCGAGGATTTATAACAGAGGTAAATCACATGTATAAGTAACGTAAGATACTATTACCTCAATCCAAAATAGCGGAAGTAACAAGGTTGTGGATTCCTATCAACACCAACGGCAAAGTTGAGTGTAGAAATCATAACCCTAACGTATCACTTACTCATCGTAAGATTCCTGCAACATGAGACGTTGCAGCCACAAAGGGTCAGTACAATGAATGTACTGGCAAATTCACACCATAGAGAATGAAGAACAATGGCTATCACTACATGCATATTTGGCTGGTGGAAAAGCTCTATGGTTATAAGGTTTTTGCGAAAAGCCAATTTTTCCCTACTACAAAGGAATAAATTTTATTTAACTATCATGGTGGTTGTTAAACATTGAGAATGGTTGACAGCATTCTCAATCCCAATTAAGCATCATCATTAAAACCCAACAAAATTAATTTAGGGTAACATGTCGAGACCAACAGGATAATCCAAGTACTAGAGACTCAAGATGTCCATAACCGGGGACACGGCTAATCATGATTAGTTTATACACTCTGCAGAGGTTTGCGCACTTTTCCCCACAAGACTCGATCTCCTCCGTTGGATTTCTTGCACTACATGGTGTTTGAGAAACGGATGACCGAGACATAGTCTTTCAGAAGCGTTTGCACCTTACGATGGGTAGACCGTACCACCTATAACCCCTACATCTGCTAGTCTACCACTGTAAGAGTTCACACGACTTAATCAACTATGCTAGAGCCCATAATAGCTTGTGGCTGCACATGGAAGTTTCTAGCATGAATAATCGTATGATCCCTTTGAGCCTGGGTGGCGGACTGTAGGATGATCACACGGTATATCCCCGGGATCTCCTAGGACAACACTGGTTTTTCACCAGGTGTCCGGGCAAGTCCACTGGTATATCCCCAGGGTGCCCCAACCAATCCACCCAGATGTGTATTAAAGTAGCCACCTTAAGTTAAACCTTAGTTAACAATAATCCCTCACATCTGTCATGAAATACTCTCAAAACCCAATCCACGTCTACGAGCATAGCATGGCAATGTAAGCATAACGTAATAGTAACTCCCAAGGGTTTGATAATAAGCAGGTAATAGGTTCTACCTCGTCATCTACTTCCCAACCCACAAGTTAATGACATCCTAACCATGCAGTGTTTGAGGATTGGAACTAATGCATAAAACTGGGTGATAAAAGGGATATGATCAAAGTGTGAACTTGCCTGCAATGTTGATGAAGATGATTCGCACTCAAAACTCTTGATAGATCTACTCGTCACACTCCGGTCAATCTATCGTAAGCAAACAATAGTAACCACACATAAGCAATCACTCAAAAGATCAGAAAGATCGAGGAAGACAATTCGGAAAACATCAAAACCAAGCAAATAACTCTTGCAACATAAAACAATTTCTAACAGTACCAAAATTATATGAATTTGGCCTTATCAGAAAGTTTAGGTCAAGAGCTTCGATTTGCAAAAAGAATCAACTCAAACGGAGCTACGAAACTCAAGTTATGATCAAACGAAGTTTGAATTCAAATCTGATCTAATTTAAATTTTAAACTTTCCAAAAACATGTTTGAGTTGGATTACTGGATAGAGCAGATCATAACGAAGAAGTGGGCGTTGGTTTCGTTGGAATTGGATCAACGAGCAAAAAGTTGTGCTTGTTTGAAGATCAGGGACTATTCTATAAATAAAGTATTCGCATCTATGTCCCTGGCCGAAAATAACAGAAAAAAAGACTAAAAGGCGAACGTTCGCTTATAAGGGCTAAACTGCGGACGTTCTCTATATAATTAAACCTAAACAAAACCGGTTTTAAACGAAAACCAAACCAAAAGAAAAACCGGCGAACCGGGCGGTTTTACTCGGGTTATACCGGTCGGTCGGTTCGGCGAGAAAGACCGACGACCGGCGACGACGGTTGGCGGCGACGTTGGGGCTCTGGCGAGAGGGCGGCTCCGGCGAGACAGCTGGCGACAGCGAGCGGCGCTTGGGCGGCGGCTTCGACGGCGAGCGGAGGCGGCGGCGCGGGAAGTGAGGCGCGACAGCGGCGGCGAGTGCAAGCGGCAGCGGCACAGTTCGGCGACGGCGGCAGCAGCAAGTGCAGCGGCAGCGCGAGGCAAGGACGGCGGGCTGTGGGTCCAGCGGCGGCGGGTTTTATAGGGAAGGGGGGAGGAGACGTGCGGGAGGGGCAAGAAGAGGCGGCGCGAGGAGTCCGCGGCGGGGACGGCGGCCATGGCGGCGCGGCGACATGCTGCGGGCGGAGTCCCGCCCGGGAGGAGAAGAGCGGGGCGCGCGGGCGAGCTGGGCTGGGCCTCGGCTAGGAGCTGGGCCGGCCCAGTTTCGACGGAAAGATTTTTTAAAAAGAACATTTCCAGAGAATAAAAATAATAAAACGAGATAATTAAAAATATTATCTAGGCATATAATATATCAAAATTTTCAGAAAAAGATTTTCTATAACCTGAACATTTTTCTAGCATTAAAGAAAATTCACACAAATTCAGATAAATCAAAGAGTGCTATTGGTCTATTAAAATCCAACAAAAATCATTTTAAAAATACCAAAATGATTTCAAATAAATTTTTCTCCAATTTTCTAATGTAGGGAATCATGTTACCCTATTTTCCATATATTTTTATTTTGGAGAAAAATATTTTGAATAAAACTCAAATAACTCCAAATCGAAAATAAATTCAAAAGAACTTTGAATTTAATTCTTTGAAACTCCCAACTCATATTTCATATAATTTGAAGAAGTCATTTTATCTTCTCTCGTGAAAATCATTGAGTTGCATAAAGTTTCAGAATTGGAAATATTCTCAAATGAAATTCAAATATTTTCAACACCCCTTGTCATTTAATAAATGGAAGAAGTCATGTCATCTTCTCTCCAGGGTTTCGTGATGAAAAAGTATTTGAATTCACGGAGAGCATAAAAATGCAAAAGTGAAAGTTTGGGAAAGTCCTTTTATTCCCTCTCATTTAACTTTCAAAAGTTTCGAATTTCACTCAATCACACTCAATCAAACAAATCTATCAATTTAGTATAACATTCCAAAATTTAGAATTTTGGGATGTTACAGTAGCCCAGTATTTATTTTTGAAGAATACCCAAGATAGGCCTATTTGTTTTCTCCGACTTACTGGGCTGCAAATCTCTCAAGACGAGGAGGGATGCATTCCGGCCTGGCCAAAGAGTATGGCCAGTGTCTCTTAAAAGTAATATCAAAAGGTTGTTGAAAATTCCAAAAAAATTATAGCAAATGGGATATTAGTTTCTCTTTTTGTTTTTGTTCTTCACTGATATCTTATACTGTATTTCATTGGATTTAACATGACATAGTACTAATTTATTTTTAAATTTGTTTTAGTATGGCTACTAATTTTTGGATTAAGAATATTTTGTTCCCCAGCAAAAATTTGCGAATTTTCAAAATTTCGCAGATATTTAGTTAATTTTTAAAACCCTGGTACTGACCAGAAAATGGGCAATTCTAAAAATGGAAAACGGGCTGCAATAAATGCCATATGAATTAGAAAATGAGTAAAAATTATAAAAATAATATCAAATGGGCTGTACACGCCACAGATTTCGAGGGTGACTTGTTTACACAAGGCTTTGTCAGTCAACCCAGGATTCTAGCAGCAGTGAATGTTGGATGTCCATCCAACGGCCGACGTGCTTCTTCAATCTCTGATCTTCCTGCTCCAGCCACCTAAACTAGCGCCGGCGGGACTGCCTACTCCCTCCTCTTGTGGCCCGCTGCGATGCCGCGTAGGCTTCCCCGGCCCACCCTACTCCCTCCGCTGGCCTAGCCGCACGCAATTAACTGCCTCCTTATTATATGAAAAAATGATTCCTCCCACTGACATCTGGGGCGCACCGGTTGGGAGGCTGACCTGTGGGCCTACTAAGTTGACGCGTACGCATGGCTTGTCAACTTAGTCAACAAATGATTATAGCAGCAGTAACCGTTGGATTTCAATCGAATGGTCCTGCTGCTTCTTCAATCGCTGCTCTTCTTGCACCAGCCGCCCGAACCAGCGTCGGTGAGACCGCCTGCTCCTGCCTCCAGTTGTCGGTTGTGCTACCGTTGAGGTCTCACCGCCCCCTACTACTCCCACCGCTAGCGAAGCCCTACAGCGACGGCAGCCTCACACCGCAGCCGAACCAGTGAACCCTCGTACTCCTCTCTGCATGGGCATCCACTGCTGCATCTTCCCTGGCTCCGCGTCGTCCCCATCCTAGGACTCGCCGTCATCCACAACCTTGGATGCGCTCGGTGCGGAGTGGCCAACGTGGTCAACGAATGACACCATCGGAAGTAGACTGCGCATGGAGAGGCTGACTGCTGGGTCCACGGCCGCACGCAAGGAAATGCCTCCTTATTATGCGCAAAATAATAATTCCTTCACCTGACAGCTGGGACCCACCGGAAGGGCCTCTGTATTTCACGAAAAAACGTTCCCACCACTGACAGGTCGGACCCACCAGCTATATCTTCGCACGCAAGGAAGTGCCTCCTTATTACACAAAAAATGAATACCCCCCTACTAGCTGGGACCCACAATAGTGGGAGGCTGACTTGTGGGCCAACTAAGTTGACGGGGACGGAGGGCTTTGTTAACTTAGTCAATATGAACGATTCTAGCTCCAGTGACCGTATGTTGTCCATCCAACGGTCGTAGTGCTTCTTCAACCTCTGGTCTTCTTGCTCCAGCCACCCAAACCAGTGCCGGTCGTGCCTCGTGCTCCTGCCTCCCGTGGCCGGCTGCGGTGCCGCGGACGCCTCACCGCCCCCTACTACTCCCACCGCTGGCCAGGCCATCCCTCTACTCACCCACACCCCTTGTTATTCTGCGACGATGGCAGCCTCACACCACAGCCAAACCAGTGAACCCTCTTACTCCTCTCCGCGTGCGCATCCACTGCCGTGTCTTCCCGGCTCCCCGCCATCCCCTTCCTAGGCCTCGCCGTCGTCCACTGCCTTGGTGCTCCTTGCACGACGTGGTCAATGTGGTCAACGACCGACTTCCATCGGAAGAGTACTGTACATGGAGAGGCTGACAACTGGGTCCACGGCAGCCGCAAGGAAGTGCCTCCTTATTATGCGCAAAATAATTATTCTTGCACTTGACAGCGGGGACCCACCGGACGGGCCACCGTATTTTGTAAAAAAAAATCATTTCCCCCCTGACTGCTGGGACCCACTAGCTACATCTTCGCACGCAAGGAAGTGCGTCCGGGCAAAAAACGATTTGCCCCCTGACTGCTGGGACCCACCAGCTATATCTTCGCACGCAAGGAAGTGCCTGACAGTCGGGACCCACCTGGTCGAAGCGTATGTAGCATTGTCATTCTGGTCGCGAACGTGTACGTATATACTGGTTGATGTAGAGCGCGCACGTGTCGTAGTAGAGGCACGCATGTATCATGTACACGTACGTACAACGGCCAGTGTGCAAGAAAGAAAATACGGCCACGTACGTACATACGGGTGGGGTCTCGAACGTGTACTCGTGCATATGTACGGCTAGGGATCATGTACATGGCTGGGTCGGAACAGAGAAACAACGTCGTCGTCGTGTTCATGGGGAGCCAACCGGCTGGGTCAGAACGGAATGCGTCGTCATGTTCATCGGAAGGGCTTGGACGGAATAGCCGATGGAAACGAGGCCTGGCGTACCGTAGAACGGAGGAAACGGCCTTGTGTTTGACCAGCCACGGTCGAAACGGGATCCTGTTGATCGGGAGGGGTCTGGCGTACCGCAAAATGGAGGAAACGGACCTCCTACGGTTGAAACGGGGTCCTGTTGATCGGGAGGGGTGTGACATACCGCAAAATGGAGGAAATGGACTTGTGTTGGAGCGCTACGGTCGAAACGGGGGTCTTGTTCATTGTGAGGGGTGTGGTGTACCGCAAAACGGGACTCCACGGGATACTGTTCATCTCCACCATCGACCCCCTCCAGCCTCCATGAGCTACTGTTCATCCACCGTAGACCTCCTCCAGCCTCCACCTGCGACTGTTCATCCACGGGCTCCTGTTCATCTAGCCTCCACCACGTGCTACTCCACCGGCTACTCTTCAACTAGCCCTCTCCACGGGCTCCTGTTCAACCACCCCTCCATGGGCTACTATTCATCCAGCCCTCCACGGGGTCGTCCTGTTCATCCAGCCCTCCATGGGGTCCTCTTCATCCAGCCCCAACCGGCTCGATCGATCGGGGTCCTGTTCATCTAGTGGCAACACCACGGGGTCCTGTTTATCCATCCC
Source organism: Triticum dicoccoides (assembly GCF_002162155.2). Lineage (NCBI taxonomy): Eukaryota > Viridiplantae > Streptophyta > Magnoliopsida > Poales > Poaceae > Triticum > Triticum dicoccoides. Next base: position 597,815,762 of record NC_041384.1, read on the forward strand.
CCACCGGGAACTGTTCATCCAAACCCCCCTAGCAATGCTCACTGTTCATCCAGAGGCAGCATCAATCGGCTTCAGTTAGGAGCAGTAGCGAAGGAATCACTCGATCAGGTTCAGTTAACAGCCATCGATCGATCGCTCGGGTTCAGTAACGCGCTGTCTGCAGTGCAATCGCTTGGGTTCAGTAGGCGAAGGCCTCGCTCGGGTTCTGTTAGAGCCCAACACCTTGCACCCATGCGTGTGCGTGTACGAGAGAAATGCGCAAACCTCTGTGCACCGCTCGGCCCCGACAACCCACCGTAACCGGGAACACCGCGATATATTCCTCGCCCTCGCTTCTACCACGTTTTTTTCCATCATGGACGGCCCAAAGAATGTCATGCAGCTGCGTCTCCGGCTCGCCCAGGACGAAAAGCCCATTTTCTGTCATGATTTTTTGTCATAGAAGTAGGAGCCCACCACATCTATGATGATACCGGGTTTTGTCACAATAATCGTCATAGAAGTGTCATAAGTATGACATAATTTTTTTTTCGTTCGACCCAAAATGTCACGGATGTGTCTTTTTTCTACGATTGCGATTATTGCATCGCACACAGTTTCCCGAAGGGTCTCTGATCGTAGTGTTGCGTTAGCAGCATCCTGCAGTAGTGCTAACTCTTGGCAGAGTATGATCCTTTACCAGGTGTCCATGACCAAGAGTCAGGTTCCTGGGGACATCTTTGTAATCCACTTAAAGCAAAGTTAAGAGAAACCAGCTCATCCATTGCTTCATGAGATAATGGTAACTGAAAATAAGTACCAATATCGAAATCTTCAATAAAGTCCTTGACAGATATCTTGTCATCCAAAGCAAAGGAGAAGAGTCTGGGGAATCTCTCCTTAATAGGCAAATGGCTTCCACCCAAGTTCCAAGCATCATGCCAAAACAGAGAGTTGTTGCCATCATTGATGGTGATAGTAGTATGAGATCTATAAACCTCATTTAGCTTCATGATATCTCTCCACCAAAAAGAGCCGCACTGAACAGTTGCATGGGGAACCACTCCATTGTAGTAAGTGTCCCAAATCAAGGAGACCCAAGGTATATCTACTTTGTTGTAGAACTTATGCAAGTGCTTTGTGAGCAAGGCCTTATTTTAAACTGCAAGATTGATGATCCCCATGCCCCCTTTATCTTTTGGTTTACAAACCATTGGCCAGGATGCTAAAGATTGTTTTGGGGTATCAGAATTTCCTCTCCATAAACATTGCCTCATTATTCTTTCCAGCTGCTTAATAATTGTAGCTGGTAAACTCAGACCGCAAAGAAAATAAATGGGCATGGAGGAGAGGACTGACTGCAAAAGTTGCAATCTTGCACCTTGGGAAAGCAGAGAGGAACTAGAAGAGAGCCTCCTTTCAACTATGTCAACAACAGGCACCAGATCTTGAATTCTGGGCTATGTGGTACCCACAGGTAAACCCAGGTATATGAAAGGAAGGGATCCAACCTGACAACCAAAAATAGCAGCCAATCTAACTGCTTCCTCCTGTGTAACATTGATGGGCAAGATGCAAGACTTATGGAAATCTATCTATTATATTTTTAAAACGATAGAAAATGAACGGTAAAGATTTAACTATACAAAGTTAAGATGTATCAATGGACGAGATTTATCAGTATGTTTACTAGAGTCCACGTGCTAGAAAAACATAGCAATTTAGGAAAGACATATCAATAGACGGGTTTCCAGCCAGAAGCATAGAGGGACATGACCACAGATCCTGGCGTCCTTATTTTGTTTTGGCAACAATACGTACATTAATTTAGAATATTTTGAGAAAAGCAACAGTAAAAAAAAGTAGCTTAGAAGAACGGCTGGGATTTGCTTTAAAGAAGTGCATGTATGCAATTAAAAAATAGCAAACGTACAGAATCAGGTCACTTCATACATACAAATTGTGTTACGCGCCCTTCATCCAACACGTAAGCCTTTTCTATTAAAAATCTGTCCGAATCAATCAGGGCATAAACTTTGACGGCATGCAACTATGGAAAATCTAAACACCACAAAAAAGAGTTCGAGCGTAATACATGTGTTCATGTCGTTTATGGTTTCAGCAAATTAACCAATCCGTTCCACATTAAAAAATCAAGAGTCAATTACACCGGTGGTGCTAGAACTTGACGTAAATGATCACTTTGATGCTAGAAGTTACGGTGTACATCGAAGTGGTGCAAAAACTTGGCTTGGGCGTGCAAATACAGTGCATATCCCCTTTCGTATACATAATCTGTGCTGACTAGGCGTGTGGGGTCCGCTGTCAGACAGCGAACCAGGAAGAATGTTTTTTTTTCTAAAACCCCCTCAATTTTTTGACAAAAAAACCATATGGATGTGGCGTTTTACTTCTCTATGACCAATGGGTCCCGCCTGTAAATATTAATAGAAAAAGATTGCGGGCAGGTTTCGTACCCGCGACCACAGGCTACCAAAACAACCGGCTAACCACTTCACCCTTCACGTGGATTAGCAAGCAAAATGATAACGACAGAATAAATATTTAGCAATGACACTTACGGAGCTTAAATGGGCTGTAGATATTGCAACCCATTTTGCACAAGCGATATTTATAAGATATTTTAAAACGTAAGTAATAAAAATAATGTTCCAATATTTGTGTGTTATCAATACAATGTAAATAAAAACAATGAAATATATACCCATGTATATATAAAATATTTAGTTTAGTTAATATGGATTTTAAAATGTATATTAGATACACTGTTTAATGAATACAAAAAAAGTATACACTCATGGCTTATATTTAAATTTTAAAATGATGAATACAAACATTTCTTAATATCTATAATTATTCACATGTCTATATTTTTTACTCATGACTTATATTCGAAAACAGTATATATTTTGAATATTATACACGATTGAATATCCATATCAAAAGTTTAAAATTAAAATTATGAATACTTTTAATTATAAAAATTGAAATATAGAAATGTTCTTATAATTATTGAAATGTTTTTATAATAAAAATAATTTTTCTAAATGTAATTT